>NW_017676977.1:19860-36263 GCF_001879085.1 Nicotiana attenuata
TCGGAAGAGATGAAAAGATTCGCATGAAGCTCTTCATGAGAAGTTTGAAAGGTGATGCTCTATCTTGGTACATTAGCCAAGATCCCAAGAAGTGGACAAGCTGGGTAGGGATGGCGTCCGATTTCATGGACAGGTTCAGATTCAATACAGAAAATGCACCAGATGTCTTCTACATCCAGAATTTGAAGAAGAAACCTACAGAGACATTCCGCGAGTATGCTACTCGTTGGAGATAAGAGGCTGCTAAGGTCAGGCCGGCCTTGGAAGAAGAACAGATGAACAGGTTTTTCGTCCGAGCTCAGGATCCACAATATTATGAGAGGTTGATGCTGATAGAGGGCCAGAAATTCTCCGACATCATCAAGCTAGGAGAAAGGATTGAGGAAGGCATTAAAAGCGGTATGGTTACTAATTTTGAGGCACTGCAGGCTACCAACAAGGCTTTACAGTCTGGTGGCACGTCCAAGAAGAAGGATGTGAGTGCCGTAATGGTCGCACAGGGAGCCAAATCACCACCAAAATACCACACCTACCCATCACCTCCACTTACATATCAGCCCATCCTAAATTACCAAGAACCCACACCCTCCTATCAAAATCCACCTCCCGTTTACCAATCCTCTCCACCTCTCACATATTAACCCACCTCACCCAGATACCCTCAACCGGCACCTGTCTACCAAGCTTATAATGCTCAACCCTCTCACTACCAATCACCCCCCACCGCCAAAATTTCCCTAGACCTAGGCTAAATTTTGACCGCAGACCTCCCAGACAATACACAGCCATCGACGAACCAATTGACCAGCTGTACGAGAGAGTTGAAGCTGCTGGTTACGTCACCCCTATCCCAGCCATAACTCCAGAAAATCCTTCCCAGTGGGTCAACCCCAATAAGACTTGTGCGTACCATTCCGGCATGAAGGGACACACCCTTGACGAGTGCCGCTCATTGAAGGACAAGATTCAAACCCTGATCGACAATAAGGTCATAGTAGCAAAGGAGCCTGCTCCTAATGTTCGCAACAACCCTCTGCCTGACCACAAAGGTGGAGACATTCACATGATCGAGATCGAAGATGATTGGAATCCCAAGGGGTCGATAGGTTTGATTGCTGAAGGTGATGAGCCAAAGAAACCAGAGGTTACACTTAGCCCAATTGTTGTGCAGAATCAGCCCTCCAGGAACGATGAAGTAAACATGTCTATACCTCTCGAGTTTGAAGCGCCTCTTTCTGCAAAGGCGCCCGGGCCAATTGAGGTTGAATTTGGAGTTCCAAAAGCACCTGCACCCTTTAAAGTTGCTGTGTTACCCCCAAGGGTGCCTGTTCCTGTGGCAATGTTAGACATATCACCATTCCACTCAAATGCCATACCCTGGGATTACACTGCCGAAGCTAGGAGAAAAGGGAAGACCAAGACAGGAGAAAAAATTGCTGCGCAAGGAATGACCGGAACAGGGAGGGTTTACACCCCAGAACACTTAGCTGAGTCCAGTAAGCAAGCCTCAGGACGACCTATTGAAACTGGGCCCGACGATCTTTGGAGGAAAATACAAGCTAAGGAGTACTCAGTCGCTGAGCAGTTGAACAAAACACCAGCACAGATCTCTATCCTAGCTCTTCTACAGAGCTCTGACGCTCACAAAAATGCCCTGATGAAAATATTGAGTGAAGCTTATGTGCCCAGCAATATAACTGGGGGTGAAATGGCAAATATGCTAGGACAAGTACTGGAAAGCCATAAAATCACCTTCCACGAAGATGAGCTGCCGCCGGAAGGATTGAGATACAACAAGGCACTGCACATCACCGTGCAATGCGAGGATTATTTCATCACTAGGGTCCTGATCGACGGAGGATCCAGCCTCAACATCTGTCCGCTGATAACTCTCAGAAATTTGTGAAAAAGCCTGCACGAGATCAAAGATGGGGCTATCAATGTTAAGGCCTTCGATGGATCCCAGAGATCTACTATTGGAGAAATCAGCCTATGCTTACAAATGGGGCCAACATGGTTCGACGTCGACTTTCAAGTAATAGACGTCCCGGCATCCTACAACTTGCTGTTAGGACGGCCCTGGATCCACGCCGCTGGAGCCGTAGCATCGACCCTGCATCAGGCAGTGAAGTTCGAATGGAATCACCAGGAGGTGATTATTCATGGCGATGGTAGTAACCCCATATATAGTCATCAGACCATCCCAATGATTGGAGGCAGAAGGAGAATAGGCGGAGAAACATACCACCACATCGAAAGGGTCAACGTTGTAGATAACGATAAGTGGTGGGATAACAAGATCGAAAGTATCCTGAATTGGTGTGGGTACGAACCTGGAAAGGGACTCGGCAAAAACCTCCAGGGAATCACCAAACCCATCAAACTGAAGAAACACGGTACTACATTTGGTTTAGGGTACGGTTATACTTGGGAAGAATTCCAGAACTGGTCGCCACCATGGCGCAGCCCCTACTATCCACTGGAGCTTCCGATACCCAGCCTAGGGCAGACCTTCCAACCGGCAGATACTATGTATGGGTCAGAGGAAGATGAAGCGTTGGCAGCCAAGAAGAATCTGTTTCTGGAGGATGATGATATGTACTGCTGTGTTCTTTTTGAGGAGGAAGGCCCTTCCATACAGGCTGTAAATCGAGGAGACCGCCTTAGCAATTGGTCAATCAGAACCGTCAGGGCCCAGAAAGCTTCGGAGTAGCAAGGCTAAACAAAAGCACCATGCATCTCATTTTACTTTTAACTAGCTGATTTTTTCCGCATTATCTTTAATTTTGAAAAGAGCTCCGACGTTTCAAACAATTATGAATTTAGTCAAAGCATTTCAATTTATCATATATCTCTCTCTTATTATTTTCTCTATCATTTACTCTATTTTCACACAGCATTACTATTACTTACTTTGATGATGAACCAACGATTGTGACTTGCAACGAAACAACGCAGCAAAAGGATATAGACTCAAAAGAAGATGAAATACCTGAAGAGGTCGTCAGAGAGGTTGAGAATTTTGAGAATAGACCTAAGTCTAACCTGGAAGAAACTGAGGTCGTTAATTTGGGAGATACAGAAAATGTCAAAGAAATTCGCATCAGTGTTCACCTGTCACCATCAGAAAAGGAAGAATACACAGAATTTTTAAAGGAATATGAGGACATATTCGCCTGGTCGTATGATGATATGACTGGTCTCAACACGTCCATTGTAGCTCACAAACTGCCAACAGATCCAGCATGTCCCCCGGTAAAATAGAAGCTCAGGAAATTCAAACCCGACATGAGTTTGAAAATCAAAGAAGAGGTTACTAAGCAAGTCAAAGCTAAGGTTCTCAGAGTGGTAGAGTATCCGACACGGTTAGCCAACATCGTTCCAGTACCAAAGAAAGATGGGAAAGATAGAGTTTGTGTCGACTACAGGGATCTTAACCGGGCCAGTCCCAAAGATGACTTCCCCTTGCCAAACATACACATTCTTATCGACAACTGCACCAAGAATGAGTTGCAGTCCTTTGTTGATTGTTTCGCCGGATATCATCAGATTTGGATGGATGAGGAAGATGCAGAGAAAACGGCTTTCATCACGCCGTGGGGAATGTATTGTTACAAAATGATGCCATTTGGGTTGAAGAATGCTGGCCCCACCTACATGAGAGCCATGACTACTATCTTTCACGACATGATACACAAGGAGATTGAAGTATATGTGGACGACGTCATCATAAAATCCAAGAAGGCCACTGATCATATGGAAGATCTGAGAAAGTTCTTCAACAGACTGAGAAGGTACAATCTGAAACTGAATCCCACCAAGTGTGCATTCGGGGTTCCTACTGGAAAATTACTGGGTTTCATCGTGAGTCATTGAGGAATAGAATTGGACCCATCAAAGGTCAAAGCCATTCAAGAATGGCCACCGCCAAGAAGCAGAGTTGGACGACGCAGAATGGGTAAATGGTCGCTACGAGTAGTTAGCCCTTATAGATGGGAAGAGGATGAATGCAGTTTGCCACGGTCAGTTGTATCAGAAAAGAATGTCCAGAGCCTTCAACAAAAGAGTTAAACCAAGGAAGTTTACACCGGGGCAGCTAGTATTGAAGAAAATATTCCCACATCAAGATGAAGCCAAGGGGAAATTCTCCCCCAACTAGCAAGGTCCGTACATGGTTCACCGGGTTCTAACTGGAGGAGCCCTTATTCTTGCAGAAATGGACGGAGAAGTCTGGCCAAAGCCAATCAATTCAGATGCAGTGAAACGATACTATGCGTAACCACTTATGATTTCTTATGATGATGTAGTTTGAACTACGCCTGACCTGATTCCCGTTTAAGAGGGATACGTAGGCAGCCCTATGGGTTCGGTCACAATTTAATAAAAATTCCATTTTCCCCCTGCTATTGGAACTGGGGCAGAATTTTGAGGAGGACCCTCAAAATTCCGAAGTTAGTTCTCAGCCAATCATCGCCAGGAATGCCACCTCAGTAAACTGGGGCAGAATTTTGAGGAGGACCCTCAAAATTCCGAAGTTGATTTTTTCAGCCGTTCAGCGCAGCCGTCAGAAGTGCCAGCCCAGTAAACTGGGGCAGAATTTTGAGGAGGACTCTCAAAATTCAGGAGCAAGAGAGGTTGCAATGTCTTGAACCATGTCGCAGTCGTTGGTTCGTCTAAAGAAAACTATTTTCTACTTACATTATATTTACTAAATCGTGTATAACTATTGTTCAAATTGCTGCTGTTTAGCAATGCTACCCCAAAGATACGCAACGCCGGAAGCCAGGGGAAAACGAACTAGCCTTTCCCCTTTTTTTACAAAACTCACGATTTCTTTGGATGCAGGCACTCGACATACAATATGGTTAGGAAAATTTACGTACGCATACTCCTCAAAAATGCAACTTCTCAGAATCATCACTTGTTCGTAATTGTTATCCGCACACAACCTCCCCAGCAGTCACGATGTCGTAATCAGCTATCAGCTAAGAAATCTCACTACTATCCGTCCTTTTATTATCTGCATTGCATAAGGCTACCTTTCTGCCTTTCGAGACTAAGCACTGTCTCCATCTGCATTATCTGCATTGCATAAGGCAACCTTTCTGCCTTTCGAGACTAAGCACTGTCTCCATCTGCATTATCTGCATAAGGCTACCTTTCTGCCTTCCGAGACTAAGCACTGTCTTCATCTACATTTTATGCATTGCATAAGGCTACCTTTCTGCCTTCCGAGACTAAGCACTGTCTCCATCTGCATTATCTGCATAAGGCTACCTTTCTGTTTTTCGAGACTAAGCACTGTCTCATCCTGCATTATCTGCATAAGGCTACCTTTCTGCCTTCCGAGGTTAAGCTCTACCTCCACTTGCATGGCTGAAATACCGCCACTTTATCTTTCTTGCATGGCTGAAATATCGCCACCTTATCTTTCTTGCATGGCTGAAATATCGCCACCTTTACTTACGTCTTGCAATCAGCTGAAATATCGCCAAACTTTATTTAAATTCTAAATCGGCTGAAAGATCGCTAGTTCATCTCCATCATCATCTATACCTATGCTTTCTGTCGGCTGAAATATCGCCATTTACATTTCTTGGCATTGGCTGAAACATCGCCTGCTTTATTTAAATTTCTGTCGACTGAAATATCGCCATTTACATTTTTTGCATCGGCTGAAATATCGCCATTTACGTTTTTGCATCGGCTGAAATATCGCTAAATCTTGCATTTCATGGGCTGAAATATCGCCAAACTATCCGAGGGCATCATTGTTCGGAGGCATCATCTTCATAGCCCGAGAACACCATGCCATGGCCCGAGGACCTACTTTATATCCTGCACATCATTATTCAAAGGCATAATGGTTCGAAGGCACCATTATCATAGCCCGAGAACATCATTTCATAGCCTGCGAATCCTTTAATTTTGCGCTTCATGGCCCAGGACATCATGGTCCGAGGACGTCATCCTAACCGTTCAAAGACAGCATTCATGGTCCAACGGGAACTTGCATCACGTTTAAGTTTATGTACGATATACGCCATATTACTCACTTGCAGGTACACCGGCTAGCAAATTCCCGTCTCAGCAGGAGCGATCCCGCTCCAGTTCTTGCAGCCGATCAAGTTTCAAAATACCTCTTGCCACCTAAACATCGTATCCGTTTCTTTCGAATCTCCATCGGCATGTTCCGTCAATGGTCCCTGAACTACATACGGCCTGATTCCTGTAAAACCAGGGATATGTAGGCAGCTCAAAAACCAGAGCCCGGTCAAATTCTTTTCAAATCGCCGCTTCCGGTCAAAATTGGCCATCATATCTTTACCCGACAACTCTTTCATCCTTTCCGGGTAAAGAGGGGCAGCTGTTGATACCCAATTTTTTCCCTAAGTATTTTTATACCCAAAATACTTCCAATATAGCATATTTGTGCATATATAAGCACACCCAAGAGTTTTGGCATTTTTAACGATTTTTAAAACCAATTTATTGCCTATTTTAATAAAACAAAATCCAATGATTATTCCCAAAATTATCATTTTTTGGTGAATAATTCATTTTATTCTCACATTTACACCAAAATATAATTAAGGTAATTTTTTTGCATATTTTTACGAATTCATTTGGCGTTTTTAACGCTAAATTGCACACAACTGCAGTTATAGCCTATATTACGATTAATGGCATTTTACACTTATAAAATTATTTCCAGTATTTTCAGATTAATGTTTATATATTATTAATTAGCTCAGTGCTTTTAATTTGTTTAAAATCGTTTTTAACTATTTTTATATAAAATTAAAGGGAAAAAATCGGCTATTTAACACATAGCCATTTCAATTGCAAATATAGCATCAATTTAATCCCCAATTAACCCCAACTCAGCCAAAAAAATACCCAGCCCAATTACCACTTGCAACCCGATCCATACCCCTTCCTATCATACCCAACCCAGCCCAATTACCACTTGCAACCCGATCCATACCCCTTCCTATCATACCCAACCCGCTCCCCATTTAACCCATTTAATCCCAGCCGTTGATCTAAAAGATCAACGGCTCCCCTCTTCCCTTTCATTTTTTAATTCAAACGACCCTAAAACCCTACCACATTTTTTTCTCAACCGCCGCCTCTGAATTCCCTCCTCTCTTAACTCTCTCTCAACTCACCTCAAACCCTAGCCGCCGCCTCTCACTAAAACCCTAATCTATGGCTTCTCAGGCTCATCGGAGGCCTATACTGGCCTCTCATGGCTTCTGCGTGCTCATTTTCTAAAGGTCCTATGACCAGATCTTGAAGGGTTCCGACCAAGCCTTTGCTCGATGACTGTTCTCCGGTCGTCTTCAACCTTTGTCCGGCCAGTCATGGCTATTCGAGTTCGACCTTCGACTTTCCTGCTCAGATTGATGGTTTCCAAAGCCTTTCTCATCACCTGGGTTTCTTACGAAACCCAAATCTCTAAGGTTCCTTCGATTTATTTCTAGATTTGCTCCAGATCTATGTGTGTGTGAACCTTCTATGCATTTTTCTCGAGTCTCTTTAATTTTTTTTCTTCAACTAGGGTTTCATTTTAAGTTATTTCGAATCTCTTCTCTGATTCTCGACATGTTTTACTGTGTTTTGTTTGTGTTGTTTTCTATCTGAGTTAGGATGCTAAAAACCCTAATTTTTGGGATTTTGTTCGAGTTTCTTAGTTTGTTCGTTAATATTCGTTTGATTTACCTTATTTTTATCTGAGTTAGCATGTTGAAAACCCTAATTTTGGGATTTTGTTTGAGTTTCTGTTTGTTAATATTCGCTTGATTTACCTTTCTTCTATATCTGAGTTAACATAGTGAAAGCCCTAATTTTTGGGGTTTATCCGAGACTCTGAATCTGTTTATTTGTTTATCTGCTTATCTCCTCTAAACTCGATTGATTTTCAAAAACCCTAGTTTCTTTGGGGACTATTCGATTTCTTTGAAACTGTTTGTGCAACTCGTCTGTTGAAATTGCAATGTGCTTCAATTCTCTTTTCTTCATGTGACTCTTTTGGTTCTGAGTTCTTACTACCTGTCAAACTCAACTATGGTTTCCACTCAACTCTTTGCATGTTTCTGATTTCCTTCTCTATTGTTAAACACTGAAACTTGACTATCATGCTTCGAATGTCTTCTTTTTAGTTACTACTACATGCTGTTATTTTGCCATAACTTGGCCTCACATGTCTATAATTTGTGCACTTCATTTATATACCGAGTCCCTTCTGTGATTGATTCTCAAACTCGTGATTGATTTTCAAAACTTTTCCTTTGTGAAATTCTGAGTTTTACTCGCCTGTTAAGGGGTAATTGATTCTTTCTCTTTGTTTGGCCTTACCAGATCCTTTCCAAAAATAATTACATTCTTGTACTTAGACTTAAACACCTATTGTATGTTTTGACTGCTCATTTTATGGCAACAACCATTCTGCTTAATGACTGATTTTCTTTCCTTATCTTGACCCTGTTAGTATCCGTTTGAACAATAATCCCTTGATTAAAGGGAAGTCTTATGTTAATTGATTCTGACTTGTGATTGTTTCCATATTTGTGTTAAAACTTTACTTATTACCTTATTCTCCACTCGTTTTCAAAATTATAAATACCCTACCCTCTTTTCTTTAAAGAGGAACAACTTGAGTTCAAAATATACACACTTACTCTTAAAACTCTCTCTTTCTTTACTACTACTTGTGTTGTTGCTTTGCCCAGCCGGCTGAAAGCCAAGGCTAGACTGTGGACTTGTGTTTGCTTTACCTTTCTGCACTTTGCTTCTCTACTGGTATGTCCTAGTTAATTTACAANCCGAGACTAAGCACTATCTCATCCTGCATTATCTGCATAAGGCTACCTTTCTGCCTTCCGAGGTTAAGCTCTACCTCCACTTGCATGGCTGAAATATCGCCACCTTATCTTTCTTGGCATCGGTTGAAACATCGCCTGCTTTATTTAAATTTCTGTCAGCTGAAATATCGCCATTTACATTTTTACATCGGCTGAAAGATCGCCAGTTCATCTCCATCATCATCTATACCTATGCTTTCTGTCGGCTGAAATATCGCCATTTACATTTCTTGGCATTGGCTGAAACATCGCCTGCTTTATTTAAATTTCTGTCGGCTGAAATATCGCTATTTACATTTCTTGGCATCGGCTGAAACATTGCCTGCTTTATTTAAATTTCTGCCGGCTGAAATATCGCCATTTACATTTTTGCATCGGCTGAAACATCGCCTGCTTTATTTAAATTTCTGTCGGCTGAAATATCGCCATTTAAATTTTTTGCATCGGCTGAAATATCGCCATTTACGTTTTTTGCATCGGCTGAAATATTGCCAAATCTTGCATTTCATGGGTTGAAATATCGTCAAACTATCCGGGGCGTCATTGTTCAGAGGCATCATCTTCATAGCCCGAGAACACCATGCCATGGCCCGAGGACCTACTTTATATCCTGCACATCATTATTCAAAGGCATCATGGTTCGGAGGCACCATTATCACAGCCCGAGAACATCATTTCATAGCCTGCGAATCCTTTAATTTTGCGCTTCATGGCCCAGGACATCATGGTCCGAGGACGTCATCCTAACCATCCAAAGACAGCATTCATGGCCCAACGGGAACTTGCATCACGTTTAAGTTTATGTACGATATACGCCGTATTACTCACTTGCAGGTACACCGGCTAGCAACGCCCGTCTCAGCAGGAGCGATCCCTCTCCAGTTCCCGCAGTCAATCAAGTTTCAAAATACCTCTTGCCACCTAAACATCGTATCCGTTTCTTTCGAATCTCCATCGGCATGTTCCGCCAATGGTTCCTGAACTACATACGGCCTGATTCCCGTAAAACCAAGGATATGTAGGCAGCTCAGAAACCAGAGCCCGGTCAAATTCTTTTCAAATCGCCGCTTCCGGTCAAAATTGGCCATCATATCTTTACCCGACAACTCTTTCATCCTTCCCGGGTAAAGAGGGGCAGCTGTTGACACCCAATTTTTTCCCTAAGTATTTTTATACCCAAAATACTTCCAAAATAGCATATTGGTGCATATATAAGCACATCCAAGAGTTTTGGCATTTTTAACGATTTTTAAATCAATTTATTGCCTATTTTAATACAACAAAATTCAAAGATTATTCCCAAAATTATCATTTTGGTGAATAATTCATTTTTATACCAAAATATAATTAAGGTAATTTTTTGCATATTTTTACAAATTCATTTGGTGTTTTTAACGCTAAATTGCACACAACTGCAATTATAGCCTATATTACGATTAATGGCATTTTACACTTATAAAATTATTTCCAGTATTTTCAGATTAATGTTTATATATTATTAATTAGCTCAGTGCTTTTAATTTGTTTAAAATCTTTTTTTTAACTATTTTTATATAAAGGGGGAAAAATCGGCTATTTAACACATAGCCATTTCAATTGCAAATATAGCATCAATTTAATCCCCAATTAACCCCAACTCAGCCCAAAAAATACCCAGCCCAACAACCACTTGCAACCCGATCCATACCCCTTCCTATCACACCCAACCCGGTCCCCATTTAGTCCCAACCGTGGATCTAAAAAGATCAACGGCTCCCCTCTTCCCTTTCCTGTTTTAATTCAAACGACCCTAAAACCCTACCTCATTTTTTCTTGATCGCCGCCTCTGAATCCCCTCCTCTCTCAACTCACCTGAAACCCTAGCCGCCGCCTCTCACTGAAACACTAATCTATGGCTTCTCAGGCTCATCGGAGGCCTATACCGGCCTCTCATGGCTTCTGCGTGCTCATTTTCTAAAGGTCCTATGATTTACCTTATTTTTATCTGAGTAAGCATGTTGAAACCCCTAATTTTGGGATTTTGTTTTAGTTTCTGTTTGTTAATATTCGCTTGATTTACCTTTCTTCTATATCTGAGTTAGCATAGTGAAAGCCCTAATTTTTGGGGTTTATCCAAGACTCTAAATCTGTTTATTTGTTTATCTGCTTATCTCCTCTAAACTCGATTGATTTTCGAAAACCCTAGTTTCTTTGGGGACTATTCGATTTCTTTGAAACTGTTTGTGCAACTCGTCTGTTGAAATTGCAATGTGCTTCAATTCTCTTTTCTTCATGTGACTCTTTTGGTTCTGAGTTCTTACTACCTGTCAAACTCAACTATGGTTTCCACTCAACTCTTTGCATGTTTCTGATCTTCTCTCTATTGTTAAACACTGAAACTTGACTATCATGCTTCGAATGTCTTCTTTTTAGTTACTACTACATGCTGTTATTTTGCCATAACTTGGCCTCACATGTCATTACTTGTGCACTTCATTTATATACTGAGTCCCTTCTGTGATTGATTCTCAAACTCGTGATTGATTTTCAAAACTTTTCCTTTGTGAAATTCTGATTTTTACTCGCCTGTTAAGGGGTAATTGATTCTTTCTCTTTGTTTGGCCTTACCAGATCCTTTCTAAAAATAATTACATTCTTGTACTTAGACTTAAACACCTATTGTATGATTTTACTGCTCCTTTTATGGCAACAACCATTCTGCTTAAAGACTGATTTTCTTTCCTTATCTTGACGTTGTTAGTATCCGTTTGAACAATAATCCCTTGATTAAAGGGAAGTCTTGTGTTAATTGATTCTGACTTGTGATTGTTTCCATATTTGTGTCAAAACTTCACTTATTACCTTATTCTCCACTCGTTTTCAAAATTATAAATACCCTACCCTCTTTTCTTTAGACACGAACAACTTGAGTTCAAAATATACACACTTACTCTTAAAACTCTCTCTTTCTTTACTACTACTTGTGTTGTTGCGTTGCCTAGCCGGCTGAAAGCCAAGGCTAGACTGTGGACTTGTGTTTGCTTTACCTTTCTGCACTTTGCTTCTCTACTGGTATGTCCTAGTTAATTTACAAGCCTCAACAACAATATGTTTTCTTTAATTACTCCAGTTTGTCATTCCTGTCTACTTCTACTCATGTTTCTGTAGTCAAGATATGTTACTAGCATGCTGTAATACGTTCCCTTGTAAATTAATGTTTATCTATGTATGCACCCTGTCAGTCACTTGTCATTTATTTGCTACCTTATGAATCCCAAACCCCCGTATCCCCTGATATGCTTTAAGTTATGGTTCAGAAACAAGGCAATATTCGAAGTTATTATCCATGGATATGAACTGGACCCTTTGGGCCCTAAGCTTTGTCAGTTTCCCATCCCTATTCCCTTATTGTGTGTGCTGAGTAACAGCTTTGGCCTGACAGTATTCTAGTTATTGCTCAGACCATAGCTTGACCTCCACTAGCTCTTTACTCTCTAAATGTTTGGCCAACAGGTTTGGTTAGGGGTGTGCCAGTCTACTTTATGGCTGGGCATGACCACCAGCCTGCCTGGGTATTCCCTATCCCCTTTCTCTTATTGCACTTGCACTATGCTCTTAGAACTTAGGTTCTGCCCCTCTTGTGTGAGCCTTGCCTTGGGGCCCTTGAGCTCCCTCTGAACTTGGACACATAAGGGCTGGTCCTTCCACACTGCACAACTCAATTTTCTGATTAACATCTTGGGTGTATGCACTGCTTGGGGTTCTTGAAATCCCTTGGATCTCTGAAACACCCTAGATGAGATAAGGCTTGGAAATCTGGATCTCGGAAGTGGCTCAATCTCATATTAATAGACATTAAGTCTGAATTAGGCTTCTCGGATGTAGCTGATGATTCCTGATGTACTTTTTTTTAATTCCAGTTTTATTTCTTTTGGGTTGTAATAATTTGTATGAACTCGGGGATTTAGTAAAAAAGGGGGATGGGGTTTACTTTTATGCACCAAGGGTAGAAATATTGCCTATAGGGATTTATTTATGATTTGTGCAACTCCACGCGTAGAAAACATGCCTATAGGATTCGACACTTAATTTCTGCAATAAAGCACATAGATACCATGCCTATAGGGTTAACTTCTGATTTCTGCAACTTCACACATAGATATCCTGCCTATAGGATTAACTTCTAATTGTTCTGCAAATTCACATATAGAAATACTGCCTATAGACTTCCGCATCTCTGCATGTATAAGCGTCATCAGGCAAACAGTTCGTAGGTTTAACAATAAAAGCTGCATATAGATACCATGTTCATAGGACTTCTGTTAACGTCTAAAAGATGTCAGAAATCAATAAACATATAGAGAGCATGCCTATAGGAAATCTCGAATCTGAATAGAAGCTACGTCAACTGCTGAACTCGTATTGTTCTGTTAAAACTGGTAACCTTTTTCTATAATCAGTTTGCATTATTTTCAAAATCAGTAGATATCATGCCTGGTTCTATCCAGCACTTAGACAAAAGGATTAATTAATCAATCAGATCGGTTTTAGTCAACTGCATTCGAGTAAGCCTAATGTAGACTTTTCGCCTAAAAATATGTGTTGAACCAGTCCGCTCGTCGCATTATTTAATTAAGACCAAATCAGTACGTGTAAGACATGCTAAATTCTATGACTTTTATCTGATTTATGGAGGCATATTTGAGCCCTGTTTGCTTGTCTGCTTCCCCTTTACTTGCATTACGTGTTTTTGATTGACGCCTTAGCATTTTGTCCTTTGAAAACTTCTAAAAGCCCCCAAACCCCTCTCCCTTTAGGATTAGTAGTCCATTTGCCTCCGGGACTGATAGGATTGGGACGGGTAATAGCGTGCAATAAGTAACGATACTATTCCGCGCTTTAATACCTTGACGGGGTAGGGAAGGGTAGACATGGAGATGATGATCACACGATAACATTATGCGTACAATTGGGTACCGCTGTTGTGTGGATGATCCATGTGATTTATAAACCTAGGACCCCCCCTCCCTCTTTGTTATTTTTGTTCCAGAATTTTAAAAGCTGTTCAGTTTTCAGTTTCTCTTCTTTTACTTCAATTCTTTGCACCTATCATGAAAAATCTCTCTTTTAAACTGTCTGAATTTTAGTATTGTTTCTCCCTAATCTTCCGTCTCTTTCACTTCTTTTAAGTTACTTGCATCAATTATTTGACCCCTTCCCTTTACCGTATATCTTTTCTTTAATTATAAAACTACTTTCTTCCAAATTCTAGTATTTTTTTAACCTTTTGTACTTTTTATTTGCAACCATTATGTGAAAGTTTTCCTCGTATTTGCAATGCTTGCTTGTCTACTTGTTGTTTGTATTTAAAGTCACAGTTGTAGCATGGCCGGGAACCACACTAGTGGATCTTGAGGGGTGCCTAACACCTTCCCCTCGAGATAATTTCTACTCCTTACCCGAACTCTGGTTTTTCGTCTCAAATTCTTTCTTAAAGTGTCCTAATGCACTATAATCATTAGGTGGCGACTCTCCAAATCCAAAACCCAATCCCAAACGGGAATAGAGTTGTCTTTACTAAATGTCGTAAACCCGATTTCTCGCTCTTTGGAGGGAGGGCAAAAGGGGGCGTCGACAGTAGTCAAAGGGAATGTATGACTCCTTCAAATATGTCAAGTCTGGATTTTCTTTAGACCCATCATCTTGAGAAAACCTCTACCCTTGCGATTTTCCGGCATCAATAAGCCCGGAGTTTCCCACGGTATACCATCCAGTCCTCCTATTTCCTCGAGCAGGGGTGTCATCTCAATGTCTCCGAAGCGGAACACAAACCTATCACAATCCCAGAATAGGGTGGCAGCTTCTATGATTTTGTTGTTGGGTTGAATTTCCAAGAGAGAAGGTAGGTTTCCCAGGTATTTTCGGACAAGAGTCTGATCGCTGGAATGAAGATTCTTCCACCAACTTAGCAGTTTGGGGTGGATGTGGGTGACCATGCCGAATCTGGGGACTTCGTGCCTCATATTTCTGCAAGACAAAAAGGTTAGGCCCTTACCCCCACCAGACCCGACTATTTAGTATCAACAATTGGCATAAAAGCATTTTAGTTCTCCAAATAAATGCACAAAACGTGGTAGTGTCCGTTTGGATTTTGGGAAAACCCAGTGGACTTTGGAAAAGGCTATCTTAAAGAGTCATTATGTCGGACAACATAACTGACTCGGCTAGGTTTGGCCATGATGCATGAACAATTAAATAGAGTAAGGTTTCTATGGGGTATTAGACTGGTACCCTTGAGCGGACAACTCAAGAGGGAAAGGCGCGGAACCACCGATTACACCATTGATCGATTGGTTTTACCGCAAATATGCCTTTGCCGGATTTAGGGGGTGATAATATTGGAAGGGCGCAACCACTCATTATAAGCGTTGCTATGGTATTTTGTTTGGCACGAGTGGAATATGATGTTGAAAACATGCTTATGCAATAATTAAAACAAGTTGTCATGTATTTGCACGTTACAAAAGCAATAATTACAATAATTCCTCATAATTTAAAAACAGTAGTAAATGAAAGCAGTTAAGAAATAAAGGAAAGAAACAAAGAAACGAGTCAGTTTTTGCAGTAGGAGAAGGAATTAGATACTTAAACGGATTAAACAAATAAAGGCACATAGGAAATGTAAAGTGTCAGCAATAGTTTGAAATGGTAAAAGCCTAAAGAAAATCCCCAGCAGAGTCGCCATGTTGTCGATGCCCCCTTTTTCTCGTGAAATCGGGTTTATGACATTTGGGAGGACAACTAGTTCCCTTTTGGGAATTGGGTTTAAGAGAAGTGAAGAGTCGCCACCTAATGATTTAAGTGCATTAGGACAGAAGGGTTTTGTTTGGATAACCAGAGATTGGGTAAGGGCTTGAAATTATTCCAAGGGGAAGGTGTTAGGCACCCCTCAGAATCCACTAGTGTGGTTCCCGGCCAAGCTATTGTTGTGACTTTAGGGTACAAATAACATATAGACAAATAAGGCTTCAAATAAGAGGGAATTTTCACATAAAGGTTGCAAATAGATGGAGTGAAAAGAAATGAAAGAAAAGCTGAATTTTGGGAGAAAAAAAATAGTTCGAGAAATTTGAGAATAAACAATGAAACAAACAAGTAAAAGAGAGGGGAGTCCTAGGTTTATAAATAATATGGATCACCCCACACAACACCCGGTAACCACTTATACACGTGGTGTTATCGCGTGGTCATCATATCCATATCTACCCTTTCCCACCCCGTTAAGGTATTAAACGCGGAATGGTCTCGTTTCACTTATTGCATGCTATTACCCGCCCCAATCCTATCAGTCCCGGAGGCATTTGGGACTACTAATCCTAAAGGGAAAGGGTATGAGGTTTTATAGTTTTAAAAGGACAAAATTCTAGGACGACAATCAAAACACATAGAGCAAATATGGGAAAGGCATTCAAACACATAAGGCTCAAACAGACCTCCTTAGATCAGAGAAAGCATATAGTTTAGCATGTCTTGCACGTACTGATTAAGGTCTAAATA
>NW_017676978.1:0-26865 GCF_001879085.1 Nicotiana attenuata
CGTTTTCGACATACACGGCGCCCACCTGGAGAACAAGGGAATACTTTTCAAGTTTCAGCAATCAGGCGCCCACCTGGAGAATAAGGGAATACATTTCAAGTCCAGCAATCAGGAGCCCGCCTGGAGAATAGAGGCACATATTGCAAATTGCAGCAGTCAAACATCACCCGGAGGAATGGTGAAACATCTACAATCAATGCAAGGCAACAACGCAAGAATTCCAGTGGAAAGATACAAGTTCAAGGCAACACAAAGAGCAAGTTAGAAGACATAGATAGAACTCTTTGTAATTCATAGATCATAGCTTAGTCCAGCTTCTTTTTTATACGGTGTAATAAGGAGGTCAACGAGCAGTAGCAGCAACAACAGCAGTGAAATCACAGCTCTTGGTAGTCCCAGCTACCAGACCTTCCCGAACTACACTGGCCTGATTCCTGTTTAGCCCAGGATATGTAGGCAACCTCTGAAGCAGGGTGCGGTCAGGCTTTTCCAAAATTGCTTCACACGGAATATGCAGAAGGGCAAAAATCATTCATTTCTGCTCACTTGTCTTTGCACGAAAACTCTTCGTGTTTCCGGGCAAAGAGGGGCAGCTGTGAGCACGTGATTTTTGCCCTAAGCAGTAATTCCCAAAATTTCAAACAAAACAATTTTTTCTAGTATTTTATAATTTTTTGTGAATTTTGTGGCATTCTTTGGTAATTGTTGCATTTTTATTTGTGCATTTTAATCCATATGAAAATACCAAAAAATATGCATTGGCATTTAGGGATTTAATTTCACAATTTTAGTATTAATTAATTTTAGAATAAAATATAAAGAAAATTGCAAGAAAATAGTTCTTTGCATTGCTAATTATTGCATTTGTCTTTAAATAGAGTTATAAGTAATTCTAGGAGTTAAATAGTGTAATTAGGTCTTTACTTTGTTTTAGCATTTTATAAAATCAGAAAAATAAATAAATACAAAAAAAAAAAATATACAAAAAATAGATAAAGGAAAAAGGGAAAAAGAATTAAAAAAGATGGTCTTAAGTGGAGACCAAATTTGGGCCACAATCAGTCAGCCCAAATGAAATTCCCAACCCCAGGCCCAGTTTACCCCTGCCCAGTCCAATTGCCTCATGCTCAAAACGACGTCGTTTTGACGTCGTTTAATCACGACCACCCATCTCCCCAAATCCAATGGCCACGATTGACTCTCAGAATGAAATAAAACTGTCCGAATTATACAGAAAAAATCAAAACACAACTCCTCTTCCTCGTACCAACCCGTCCCCTGTAACGCCGGTGCCGGCCACCCTCCTCCGCCCTAGCCCCACCGTCCCTCCGCCGTCCGCCGCCGGCCGGAAATCGCCGCCGGCGGCGGCGATGCTCCGATCAACACCAAAATCACACCCCAGATTCCTCTTCTCCTCCTTTACCTGAATCCACTGTCCTTTGCTTTCAAATCTTACTGGAACTCGTCGAATATTCCATCGAAGTTTCCGGCCAAGTCGCAAACTCACCCAAACTGGCCCAAATTCGTACCAAATGTCCCTCATCCCTTCCTCATCATTAATCCCTAACCAAAATCTTTCAAATATTGCCAAAGCTTCTCGAATTTTAGATCTTAGACTGGCAGAATCCTAGCTCAGAAAATCTTGGGAATTTTAGACCGTAATTTCCCTAATCATGTACGTTCTTTTGAAAACACACGATTAGGGATGTTACGTGTCAAGAATCCCGGAGGATTCAAACAAATGGCCGGTCAGAGTTCCCCATAGTTAGCCAAGTGCTCAAACATAGTAAGTTCTGTTCGATGCTGTTCTGATTCTGTATGCTTGTTCAAATTTGTTTGATAATCTTTAACTCTTTAGGGCACTTTTGATTTCAATTTTTTTTTCTTCAGTATTTGAGCCTTTACTGTTGTTATTGGTTAATAGTAATCAATTAGTTTAGTTTAGTTTAATTGCATTAGTAATTCCATGTTCAGGATCTAGCTTAAGTTTTGTTCTTCATGTCAATACCATTCCCAGTAGTCATATACGTTTAAGTGGTCTGATTTTAGGTTCAGTTAGTCGAATCCTAATTTTTTACTGCAATTTGATTTTAATTGTTTACTGCAAGTTGATTTTAATTGTTCTAGCCCTAGAAATAGATTGCTTGGTTGTAGTTAATGGACTGGTTTAACTTGGTCAGTAATATCAGGAGGTTCAAAGGGTAGTTTAGGCATGGAAAAAGGGCACTTTTATCAGATTTGGTAATTTTTGAAGGGGGTAAGGATAGAATAGGGATTGTAACAAGTATAGAACCTTCTAGGATGGACTATAGTGTAGGTTTTAGTAAATTTAGGGTAGTTACTTGTGTAACAAGGCAGAAAGTAAAGGGTAAACACTGAAAATAAAAGAGGGACTAGAGGTGTAAGGAAAAATCTGGTAGAGCCTTAGTTTGGCCTATAAAAGGCATGCCCATTGCCTTGTTGAGGGGGAGTTTGTTTTTCAGCCATCAAAAAATCCCTTCTCTTCTCCGCAAGTCTCAGAAAATTGAAATCCAACTCCCATAGATCTCAGTTTTCTCAAAATTTCCATGAAAACAATAGACAAAAAAAAAATCAAAAAAAATTTTACTGTTTCATTGGTTTCTCTTTAGATCACCCTCGATTCCAATCCTTAATCCAATTATCTAGCTCATTAAAAATCAGAAGTGATTTGCGCATGAGAGGGGCTTAGTTCTAGTTGATTGTTGATTGCATACTGGTTGTGCTAAGTGCTGAGTTCATTTCTGGCTATTTGGTCCTATTCTGGGGGTGGATCTGTGGATTCTGCTTGGTTTTCCAATTTGTCCTGAACTGTTGAACATTTTATGGGCTATTATACTCGTCTATTGCTTGTCGCTGGGTTTTAGCTTATTCCTGAACTGCTGCTGAAATTGTTACTGCTGCTGACTTCTTCCTTTTCTGTTTGATTCAAGTATTCAGGTACACATCTTGTACTCCCCAGGCATCTGAAGTGAAAATGAAGTGCTGATCATGCCTCTTTTATTGAACTCCTCTGTTTTAACTTATGATTGATTAGGACCCTATTGTTGCATGTAATCACTAAGGACTGTATAACTGGACTGAATATCTGGACTGTGTAATGGATTCTAATTCTGATTATGTTAATTCTGATATGATTGGACTGTCTCGATTTCTATTGTTACGTCAGTAGGACTGCCTATTGCAGTTGTTTGTATGAACAAGCGTGGTAGAGTAATGCAACATCATAGCCTGACAAGTTGAAGTTGGAATAGAATAAGGGCTTGAACATCTTAAGTTTGACACCTCTGCATTATTAATAATCACTTTAGTCCAATTATCCCGTATCTATTTCTGAAATTATTTGCAGCAATTAGCTTATTAAGTTCCAGTACCAATAGTTGCTAACAGACATTGGCTTAAATAGTCACCAACAAACATGCATGAGATAAATAATGAGTTAAATGAAGTAAGTATAAAACCGGCAAAATAATTGCCTGATTTACTGATGCACTGGTATAGTTCTCTAGTATACATATAAATTGCATTCTAATGTGATCCAGAGCTGCTTGATAAGCTGAACTGGACGGGCCATCTGGGCCTGTTCTCATTGGATGAAGCCCATGTCCAGGCAGCCTTTCCCGTTATCACAAGCAGCACTGAAATGATATTGGGCCAAAACTAAAGCCCAATTTTATCCAGAAAATTTACTGACCCTTGAACAATAACGCTGAAAGGTAATTTATTGTCGGCAAAGAATATAGAAAGGTTATAGCCACTTTAAATGATAGACGAGACGAGCCTCGCCCAAATAAAACACACAAATTGCGGGGCCCTCGATAAATGTTTATACTAAAATACCTAGACTTCGGGATGGGTTGTTAGTGAATTCCACGGCCTTCCCCAAAGATAATAACGCGATAGTCTCTTTAGGCACACGATTTTAATAAAATTACCTTCCTAAATGCGGGTGCACATTTATGTGACCCAAATCCGAATCTCAACGAAGTCGAAATGTGTCGATAACCACGGGTGCACTGGTGCGACGTGGTTCGAGACGCATTTTCACGACGTTGCAATTCTTACTAAAGAAAAAAAAAAGAAACAACAATAAAAGCCGTTTACTAATAAAAGCACAAATTATAACATGTTTCAAAATCAGATAAAATCAAATGCGACAGTTGGGCGACCGTGCTAGACCCACGGAACCCGGGAATGCCTAACACCTTCTCCCGGGTTAACAAAATTCCTTACCCGGATTTCTGGTTCGCTGACTGTTAACAGAGTCATAATTTCCTCGGATCGGGATTCAATCGGTGACTTGGGACACCATTAATTTCCCGAGTGGCGACTCTGAAATCGTAATAATAAACCCCGTTCCGATTGTCACTTCAAGTTGGAAATAACTCCCTTTATTACGCCCTTACGGGGTGTAGTAGGTAAAAAGGAGGTGTGACATTATGTACATTAGGTAAATATTAAATTATGTAAATAATAACAACAAATTTTTATGCTTACATAATAAGCGCATTATGTTTTTATTACCCCGTTTCTTCTTTATTTTAACACTAAAACACTAACACAAACATAGAAACTTAATATAACTTAAATTCAGTACAACTAATTAAAACACATGACACGGGAAACAAAAAGATAAAGTACTACACTCAACACATACATGTCATTGTTTAGTCACGACCGCCTAATATTCTCTGCTCCAACCACTTAAATTTTTCTTCCAGCTTATTTTTTTCTTCTTCCACCTCTTTGAGTTTCTCCTTCAACTCCGCAACTTCTCGTTTGTATTCTCGTTCATATTCCCACTATTTTTTGGTCAAATCATGAAGATACTGTAAAGAATCTTTGTAGTATTTCTGCTGACAGGGTTCATTAGTCCATACCTCAAAATTGCAAACAGGTTCGTCGAGAACCCTATAAAACTTGTTCATACACATCCAGTAGCGGCGTCCAACTTCACCATATCATGCATTTTTTCCCGCCCTCGCACCTTGGTACATAAAGGGGTTCAGACATTTGTTGAAGCATAAAAATAGAAACCTTGCTTTTATTGAAATATTTGCTATTGGTTATTGTTAAGCGCAGAAAATAACTAGAATGCGCCCGTTATTTATAAGCAAGGCAATACAGAAAACGTAGTACTTAACCGCGCTATATATATTCACGCAAAATGTAGTATTTAACCGCGGTATGCTTGGCGTGTTAAAGATTCTTTCTGATAGAAAACAACTTTTTCGTAGTCGGTCGGTCTTTCAGAACGACCCGACAACACACAAACGTAGTATTTAACCGCGCTATACATATTGACAGAAAACATAGTATTTAATCGTGCTATATATAGCATGTTAAATATTTTTTTCTGAAACGAAACAGTTTTTTCGTAGTCGAGCAGCTTTTCAGAACGACAAGACAACACACCTAACACAGCATTCAACCGTGCTATATATATTCACACATAACGTAGTATTTAACTGCGCTATGCTATGTGTGTTAAAGATTTCGTCGGATACAAAACAACTTTTCCTCAGGCGGGCAGCTTTTTCCGTTCGACAAGACAACACACATAACGCAGTATTTAACCGCGCTATATATATACACATAACATAGTATTTAACCGCGCCATGCTATGCGCATCCCTCTATATATAGTCACATACTCAAAACATAAAACACACTCACATACTCAACCCTAAAGATAGAAAACACACTCACATACTCAAACCCTAAACTATGGATGCCTCTTCCTCTACCATACGAGCCCTATCTTACTCTTCTACTAGCAGTGATGCCCTATCTTACTCTTCTACTAGCAGTGATAATGAAGAAGGGAATCCTCCAACATTTGAAGTGGTTATGACTGATTCATTCGTCGACGACAACGATCTGGTAAATTATTATGTCCATTAAACTTTATTTCTTTAACATAAAATACTTTTGTTTCTTATACCTTAACTCCAGAAAATATATATACATAAGTATTGTATATCTTTATTCAGTTTCATATTTTCCGAAACTTAATAGTAATGCTTTTTTTTTAAAGTATATTCCAAGAAAAATCTGCAAGCATCTTCCTCCAACATTAGAACACGTGTTTCTTCACCATCGTGGCAAAGAGTGGTATGTAATATTAGCGTTGGTGTTCAAAGAAGGTTCGAGGTAGGCTGGATACTTTTTGTGTTGGAGAATTTTATCAGGTGAGGTTTTGTCGTCAAATTTACGTTGGTTGATGTTTCACCACTGGGAGCTATCTTCAATGTTCAAGTGAAGGGAGACGGATATCCTGTTTGTACTAATCCGTTTTTTACTTTCTACTAGGATGTGTTTGTGTTGATTTATCCTTTTATTATCTTTTATTTTCATGTATGTTGCTTTACTTATGGTTGTTGTGCTTTTTTCTCTTGAAGTATTATGTTATGAAATTTCAATCGTTATACTGGTCTTCTTTACTAACACCAATAAGTTGAATGTTGGAACTATCATATCATCATTCCAATTCAAAAGGTCATGTTCCAACCGCGCTATATATATTCACACAAAATGTAGTATTTAACCGCGCTATATATGGCATGTTAAAGATTCTTTCTGCAACGAAACAACTTTTTCGCAGTCGTGCAGCTTTTCAGAATGACAAGACAACACACAAAATGCAGTATTTAACCGCGCTATATATATATTCACTTATTTATCAAATATCTTCCTCCTTTGACAGTGTAGTTTTCTAATAATTTTAGAGTGAAACTCGAAAGTGAATGTTAAAACTTTCCGTTTTTAATCCACTACTATTTTTGATTACATGAACGGGAGGTTGAAATTCATTAATTTACTCAATTGAAAAAAGTTAAATATCAATAAGATGTAACAAGGCCGTGGAACATAATTTTATTTGATACATCTTGCAACATAAACAAGTACAGACACTTATTACAAAAAACATTATGAAAACAAAACACTAGGTGTATCCTTGATAGTTGGGTACATTAGATGAACTTGCACCAGGAGCAGGATTACCACCGCCACCCAGACCAGGTGAAGGACATTTACGACGGTCGTGTCCTGTTTGCGAGCATATGCCACATTTACGCGCATAAACGGTATCACCAACATCCATTTGGTTCCGCATATGCATTCTCTTTTGCACTTGTAGCTTGCGCAAATAGTCCTTGTTACACAGCATTTTAAATGGTTCTGGCGGCCAATAATGCTCAGCACCCACTAGCTGCAACTGCCCACTATATGTGTTTACGTAAGCAGCAACATTGTATTGCCTATCAACATAGTTGGTTGCCCCTAAACCTGTTTGTTGAAAGCACTTCATGGCATGTGAGCACGACATGTGGTAGATGGTCCATTTCCCACATGAACACAACCTGCTGGCTTCATTTACGTTGTGTAGATTATTCCCCCAGTGTTGACGGATAGTGGTGCGAACTTCAAAAATACCACGGTCGTGATCATACTGTAAATATGAATGCCAATGTGCTTGCCTCTTGTATTTCTCAAATCTTCTCATCGGTATTGGCATAAATTCAGTACCCCTGTCCATCAATTCTGATGCATCTCTATGCCTTTCAACAAACCTCTCCGCTATCTATTTGAATGTCATCCGGACCATGGCAGTGACAGGCAATCCACGTGCAGACTTCAATAACCCATTGAATGACTCCGACACATTTGTAGTCAGGGCTCCCCATCATCTGCCACCATCAGCATGCAATGTCCACTTATCGCTCATGTCCCATCAACCAATTATTGGCTCTTTCATCTAACTGCCGGATCGATTCCATGCGCCTCCTGAATTTGCACCGCTGGTGCTCAGTTGCAGCCATCCACATTAAATCATGCAAGTTCTTTTTGGGATATTTCTTCTGGAAATTGGCCTTCATGTGCCTCACACAGTAACTGTGGTATGCATAGGGCTCCTGCCATTCAGGAAAATGCCGTACAGAACTTAAAGTACCACCATGCTGATCAATATTAGACAAATACCTAAACGCTGTTTGACAACGTGCTGCTTCAAGTGGTTCAAAAATAGCGTCCTCATCTCTTCGCTTTCATTGGGATAAATGGCAAAAGCTAGTGGAAATACTTGTCCATTGGCATCTACTGCAATGGCGATCAACAGCTTAATATCATACTTTCCATAGACATAAGTACCGTCTATGGAAATTACCGGACGGCAATGCACAAAACCATCAATTGCTGGTATAAATGCCCAGAACACGTATCTGAATATATATTCTGATATTCCTGGACTCCGCTCGTACTTCCATTCAACAACAGTCCCGGGGTTAAAGCGTTTCAGTGCGGCCATATACTTGGGTAGAAATGAAAATGACTTATCCCAGTCACCATAAATAAATTCAAATGCACGTTTGCGCCCGAGATATGCCTTTCTTTCGGTAATAGTACACCCATATTCCTGGTGGACGGATGTAATACACTCTTTGATCTTGTACCTAATGGACACTTCCATGTGTGGAATCAAGACAAGAGAAATCAAGTCAACATCCAAGTTGAAGTGATTCTCATTGAATGTGTCCATTTCACAATTATGGGTGCTAATATATTTACCCACTTTCCACAACCCTGTTTCCTTCTTGCTCGCACGCAGCATCCAGTTACAACCCAAAAAGTATCTATGGCACATGACCTTGTATACCTTCGGAGTTGACTACCATACTATCATCTCACGACACTCTCTTACACTGTACATTTTACAAGCCATGGATAGGCGAGCTTTATCGGGAAAATACATGCCCTTTGCCAGCACCGTTGGTCTAGACTCATCCCACATTGGTGACCGAATTTCGTCAAGATCCCTTGTGAGGGCATCTACATCTGGCATAATTGGAAAATTATCAAGGTAGGGAGTATGCCTTGAATGAAACGGCACGTGGGACTCGTACACTCTTGGTCTAACGGGAGGTGGAGAAGCATGCTCCCTCGTCAGCTCAGGTTCGACATTCACTTCCTCCTCATCATCACCCTCGTCAGGGAAAGGGTGTGTCATCTCCAGACTCATCGGCATTGTTGTCATAATCACTATTATCTTCCTGACTCTGCGCATCTGCCAAATCACGAGTAAACACGTCATCTACGGGCAACTGAGTGAGGTCAGGACCATCAAGTTGCTCGTTTTTACTGCACAAAAAGAACAAAATGATAAGCTACTCAAATTGATAAATACTTTACATATAGCTATATCACTTCACTTACAAGTCGTATTGTGTTGACATTCCATTATGGATATTTTCCTGTTGGTGATGACTCCCGGATGGACCACCGTGATCCAACACGCCATAACTACGCATATTCTAAGTGGGTGTGGGGTCATAACTTGTAAAATTCATATCCTGACGGTACCCCCTGTGGAATATATGAGTGTTAATACAAATTCAATTCAACAAAAAATAAACATCGTAACACAAAGGAAAATTGAAGCTTACCAGTCGTCTTGTGGATTATGTAAAGTAGGAGAGAAATTATTTCCTCGCTCCTCGTTCGTCCGCGGAGATAAGTTTAGATCCGGCCAAACTCTTTCAGCCGGAACTTGTTGGGCTAAAACTGCTCCAGAATAACCACCCGATGATTGAGAGTTATCCCTGCTTTGCGCAATCTCATTATTACGAACGTCTTCAGCCTTGACGTACATTTCCAATAATTTATCACAATAAATTCCCTGTATTCATCCGGAATCCCCAAAAATCTCTCAGAGTTTCATTGTCTTCGATGTTAAACTCAAAATAACAAGCAAACCCTTGCGGAGTCACAGAATACAGATATCTTCCGGTTATTTTAAGATTCACCGAACGTTCGCTCAATCTCATTTTATTGCATAACAATGATACCAGTCTATCATACTACATTGTAAGTGGCAACTTAACATGACTCTGTGGAGATAAACTATAGCTCACTGAGTTATTTGCCACAACAACCTCATCCCCCCCCCCCCCCCAATATAATGAAGCCCTTACTTTTCGCTATTCAGACATTATGAACAAAGCTTGAGAATTTAACAACAAGAAAAATTTATCACGAAGTTGGAGTATTTCTGAATGATAACTCTCAAAACCCTCAACGCCTTTATATAAGGCAATGGTCAATCAGGGGGTTCAAATTTTTGGAAGTAAAACGCGGTTTAAAAAGACGTTTTACATATTTGAATTATTGTTATGTCAGTTAAGCGCAAAAGAATTATTGGTGGGCCCACGTAACATGTAAAATGCGGTTCACTATCTCGCTATATATAAAACAGTAATGAACCGCATTTTATATACTTGTCTTTTCAGCTTCCTTTAAATCGCGATTTATTATCATGTTCTATATAAAACGCGGTTCATAACCACGTTTTGCCTTAACGGTCCAAACGGCCGTTAAGGTAAAATGCATTTAATAATCACATTTTATATAGAAATGTAACTTTTTTTATACACTTAAAAAAGTGTTTTGAGTCAAAAAGAACAACATTTAGGTTCCAGACTCAACTCTGAAGATTTGAGGCAGGGTTAGAAATTTAGACGAGAGAACTGAATTTGAAGTGTGTGAAAATTTTGGCGGCCGTAAGAAAGTAAAAACCATTGGAATCTTAAATACAAGTCTAACGCATTTGACTTTCTTGAGAAGAGGCATTTAAATTTCTTGAGATAAGCAGCAGGAGACTTAATCCAATCAAGATGGAAAATTCAAGATATTCATTGCATATTTGTGATCTTTAAAGTTGAAAAATCGTACAATGTGACCAAACTTATCCCAAAAGAAGACCGAACTTGTCCCTTGAACTGATGCGTTCTCGTCGTTGGCTAGCACCATAGTAGAGCCATTGAAGCCTTTAGCAAACTCAAGGTCCTTAATGAAACCAACAGAAGGGGGAGTTTCCTGCATTTGCCTCATGAATTCTGTTACAACATTTCGAACTGATAAACATACGAGTCAACAAAACATGATACGACAAAGATGATGCGTTGATGCTTTCATCTTTCTGCTGCTGTGAAGATTTCTTATGATTTATTCATGACCTGATTAAGAAACAATTAAATTTTCTTTTAGGACTGATTTATGTCCTTCTTACGGATGTTATACCATATTAGCATTGTGTGGAGCAGCATACCAATTCAAATGGCTTAGAAGGATCTTATTGTTCAAGCCAGCTGTCTACTTAGATGTCCAATACTGTTAACTTATCTTGAGATACCGGATAGTTACCATTGTTAACTAGTATATAAAATCATTTTGATGGAGAAATTTGGAAAATTAGAATTGTCAGTATAAAGCTGACTAGTATAAGGAATAAATTAGTAACAAAATGAAAATTGGCAACAGTAAGTAATAGGTTGATAAGTTGATTTAACTGCTTGACAACAGCCAGATCATATGCTGGATCAAAACCTACGATCTTCACTTCCTTAGTTGTGCTTTCTCCTTCAGCATTTACTAAAGAAACCTGAATAGAAACCTTTAAAATTAGAATGACTTGTTGAAATGGAGCAGCGCGGTTCGTTATTCAGATAGGAACAGAAAACAAAGGGATAAAACACCAGGAATGAAGAAAACCTTACAACGCTGCAGTCCACTTTGATAAGTAGCTAATTTAGCAATGACATGGTAATTGGTAACCTGCGATAAACTCAAAATAATCATGCCCCATTCTCAGAGAACTGTTTGATTTCAGAATTATAGGTACATAATATTTGGTCAATACTGAGACAAACTTATAGCAAACTCAGAAGTAAGATTTGAGGCAGGGTTAGAAATATAGACGAGAGAACTGAATTTGAAGTGTGTGAAAATTTTACCTTAACGGTCCAAACGGCCGTTAAGGTAAAATGCGGTTAATGACCGCATTTTATATAGAAATGTAACTTTTTTTATACACTTAAAAAAGTGTTTTGAGTCAAAAGAACAACATTTAGGTTCCGGACTCAACTCTAAAGCAAGATTTGAGGCAGGGTTAGAAATTTAGACGAGATAACTGCATTTGAAGTGTGTGAAAATTTTGGCGGCCATAAGAAAGTTAAAACCATTGGAATCTTAAATACAAGTCTAACGCATTTGGCTTTCTTGAGAAGAGGCATTTAACTTTCTTGAGATAAGCAGCAGGAGACTTAATCCAATCAAGAGGAAAATTCAAGATATTCATTGCATATTTGTAATCCTTAAAGTTGAAAACTCGTACAATGTAACCAAACTTATCCCAAAAGAAGCCGAACAAGTCCCTTCAACTGTTGCATTCTCGTCATTGGCTAGCATCATAGTAGAGCCATTGAAGCCTTTAGCCAACTCTGGGTCCTTAATGAAAATAGTAGAAGGGGGAGTTTCCTGCATTTGCATCATGAATTCTTTTACAACATTTCGAACTGATAAACTTACGATTCAACAAAACATGACAAGACAAAGATGATGCGTTGATGCTTTCATCTTACTGTTGCTGTGAAGATTTCTTATGATTTATTGATGACCTGATTAAGAAACATTTAAATTTTCTTTTATGTCACGACCCCAAAACAAACCCGATCGTGATGGCGCCTATCATGGAACTAGGCCAGCCGACACATTCCCAAAGTAATTCGACAATTCATTAAAATTTAGATAATATCATACTGAAATTTCCATAAAGAGATAAATTCAAAAACCAAAATGCGAAAAAATAAAAGCCCGACCTCAGGTGTCACTGAGTCATGAGCAAATACTACAATTGTTTCGAAATATAACAAGACTAAAATAGTCTGGAAATTAGCTAATAATATCTATAGGAAGATAGGAGGGAGAAGAGCAAGGCTGCGATCGCCATGCAGCTACCTTGCCAACTCAAAAATATCTGCAATGGATGAAAATCAATGCTTGCTAGCACGTCCAGCAACCCCTGGATCTGCACACAAGGTGCAAGGAGTAATGTGAGTACGCCAACTCAGTATGTAATAAAGGCAAATAAAGACTGAGCAGTAGGAAACACATAAAATCTCAGTTAGTACAACAGGCTTTCAAATCAGTATATGAGTCAAATCATCTCGTTTAAAATCCAGTTTTTGGTAAAAATCATTTGAAGATGCTTTTCAACAGTTTCAACAGACACTCAACGCAATTTAGAGTAAAAGTGATGAAAATCGTAAAAAGCCCCTCGGCAAAACATAGTTCGTATACAGCCCCTCGGCAACATGAATCATAAACTGCCTCTCGGGCATAACATCACTCGGAATCAGCCCCTCGGGCAAACTTCACAGTAACTCGTAAACAGCCCCTCGGGCTTAACATGAATCAAGACCAGCTCCTCCGGGAAAACATCATATCACTCACTCAGGGTACCCGCGCTCACTGGAGGTGTGTAGACTCGGGAGGGGCTCCTACAGCCAAAGCGCTATAACAAGCCACCTCGTGGCGTAAATCAATCAGGCCCTCGACCTCTTATAATCACAAATCAGTAACAACATGCTGCGGCGCGCAGCCCGATCCCATAATATCCTCACAACACAGGCCCTCGGCCTCACTCAGTCAGAAACCTCTCAAGCCACTCAGGCTATCAGTAAAACAGGGTGCTCAGCCCAAAATATCATTTTATGCACCAAAACTGATTAATAAAGACTGAGTTATAAATTCAGTAAAACATAGCATGACTGAGTACAAATGTTAAATAAAAACAGTGAGGAAATAATAAGAAGAGGCCCCTAAGGGTCCAAAAAGCTTTGGCACGAGGCCCAAATATGGCATTAGCCCAAAACCGGTCAAATCCCTACTCCGCGACGCCCTTGCCTCTGGAATCAGCCTCCAAACGTCCCGAGTCTGGCCAAAAGCAATACAATGCAATCAATATAGGCCAATGCACCAATTCCATACGAAAAATTATCAAATTATACCAAAATCCTAAAATTCACCCACACCCGGTCCCCTAGCCCACGTCATGGAATCCGACAAAAATCACAAAACCAGAAACTCCTTTCACTCACGAGTCTATACATACCAAAATTATCAAAATCGGACATCAAATGGTCTCTCAAATCTTCAAATCAAACACTCATATTTTTCAAGCCCTAATCCCTTCAATTTCATCCCTAATTTCTACTAATTTCATGCTTAAACAACTGAAAATTACCATAATCACAAGTATTAAGCTCAAATAACTTACCTCAATGACTATCCCCTTGATTCCCTCTTCAAAACCCTCCACAAAGCTCCAAAACCGATGAAAAATGGTGGAAATAACTCAAATTTCGCGAAGGGTCCAATTTATACCTTCTGCCCAGGCATTTCCGCACCTGCGGTCCTTTAATCACACCTGCGCAACCGCATCTGCGGTCAAAACAACCGCACCTACGGTTTTCACTTAAACGCCCAAGACCGCATCTGCGCCCAAGGAACCGCACCTGCGGGCCCGGAGATGCGTCAAACCCACTGCATCTACGGTTCTTCCCTTTGCCCCCAAATTACGCATCTGCGGCTTCCCTACCGCATCTGCGACCTCGCACATGCGGTCCCAAATCCACAGGTGCGGAAATATTAGAAGCAGCAACTTCAGCTGCACAAACTCAATTCCAAATCCTCCGTTGACCATCCGAAATCATCCCGAGGCCCTCGGGACCTCAACCAAAAATACCAACAAGTTACATAACACCATTCAAACTTAGTCGAAACTTCGGAACACTCAAAACAACATCAAAACACCAAATCACCCTCATATTCAAGCCTAAGAACTTCTAAACTTCTGAATTCCGCAAACGATGCCGAAACCTATCAAACCTCATCCGAATGACCTGAAATTTTGCACACACGTCACAAATGACACTATAGACCTACTCCAATTTCCAAAATTCCATTCTGACCCCGATATCAAAATTTCCACAATCGACCGAGAAAAGCCAAATTTCCAATTTCGCCAATTCAATCCTAAATCTACCACGGACCTCCAAATCACATTCCGAACCCGCTGCCAAGTCCGAAATCACCTAACGGAGCTAACCGAACCATCAGAATTCATATCCGAGATCATTACACATAAGTCAACATCCGGTTGACTTTTCCAACTTAAACTTCTAATAGGAGACTAAGTGTCTCATTCTACACCAAAACCTCTCCGGACCTGAACCAACCAACACGATACGATGAGATACAGTTGAAGAACAGAAAGGAAGCGGAGATAGGGGAAATGGGGCTGTAACCCATGAAGCAACTGGCCGGGTCGTTACATCCTCCCTCTCTTATACAAATGTTCGTCCTCGAATGAGTCTAGAGACATACCTAAAGCCTCAAACAGGTGTGGATATCAGCTCTGCATCTCCTGCTCGGTCTCCCAAGTAGCCTCCTCCACGGGCCGACCTCTCCATTGCCCTTTCACTGAAGCTATATCCTTTGATCTCAACTTTTGGACCTGCCGCTCCAAAATAGCCACTGGCTCCACATCATAAGTCAAATCACCATCTAACTGAATCGTGCTGAAATCCAAAACATGAGACGGATCGCAAATATACTTCTAGAGCATAGAAACATGAAATACCGGATGCACACCCGACAAGCTAGGTGGCAAGGCAAGCTCATAAGCCACTTTCCCAATCCTCCAAAGCACCTCAAAAGGCCCAATGAACCGAGGGGTCAATTTGCCCTTCTTCCCAAATCTATAACACCCTTCATGGGTGAAACCTTCAGTAGAAGCTTCTCCCCAACCATGTAAGACACATCACGAACCTTTCTATCAGCATAATTCTTTTGTCTCGACTGCGCTGTACGAAGCCGCTTCTGAATCACTTTCACCTTGTCCAAAGCATCCTGTACCAAGTCTGTACCCAAAAACCTAGCCTCGCCCGGCTCAAACGAACCTACTGGGGATCTCCACAGTCTCGCTGAGGACTGAGCATATGACTGAGACGGCCCTGACGACCCTCTCCCCTGAGCTGATCTCCCTGAGTGCTGATCGGGCCCTGTTGCTATTCTCCCTTTCCACCCGAATCTTCAACTTCCTAGCCTCTGTGGCCTGAGCGAATCCCACAATCTTTCCATAGTTCATATCCGAGTGTAAGGCCGCTGTAGCAGCCTCATTTACTACCAAGGGACTAAGGCCCTGAACAAATCGCCGAACTCTAGCTGCCATGGTCGACACTAACTGTGGAGCATACTTGGACAATCTCACGAACTCCATGTGGTACTCCTAAACACTCATACTGCCCTGCTTGAGGGTCTCAAACTCTGTGGCACGGGCTGCTATTGTCTCAGCAGGCAAGAACTGGTCCATGAACGCATCTACAAACTCATCCCATCTGGCCGGAGGTCCTCCCTCCCCACGGGAGTCCTCCCACATCTCGAACCATGAATACGCTGCTCCCATCAACCTGTATGATGCCAATTCAACTCCCTCTGTCTCTGAAGCTTTCATCACTCGGAGGGTCTTATACATTTCATCAAGAAATTCCTGCGGATCGGCCTCTGGGTCTGTGCCTGAGAACTCTGGAGGGGCTAACCGCAAAAACTGGTTAACTCTGGAGCTGGTAGAATCTCCCTGTCCGCTAGAAGATATAGGGGCATCCTGAGATCTCTGGGCCTGAGCGGCCACTAACTGGGTCAACATGCGGATGGCTCCCCTAAGGTCCACATCAGAAACCTCGGGACCAGGAGCTGGAATGGTGCCAGATTCAGGAATATCGGCGGGAGGGATGGTGGCACCCTCTGCCGCTGCAGGATCAGGAACATGCTGGTCTGGGACAGACGGGCCAGGTAGGTTCAAGGCTGGGGAGTCACTCTTACCCACGGCATCAGGTACATGATTCATAGCCTCACTCGGGATGGCATTGGCCCCAAGGCCGAGTCTAGCTCTCTTCTTAGGTGACGTTACTGAAAAAGTTCGGAACAACGCACGAGTTAGATATAGATACTTTCACATTTCACTTCACCGCACGATACAGAATAACAAGGAAGTGGGAAATTTCCTAAATGTCCATGCAGCCCCCCACTTATAGATGTGGTCGACTTCACACCGATAAGTAGGGCTCTACTAGACACGGCTCCGAGACATCCTAGGACTCCTTAAAACCTTAGGCTCTGATACCAAATTTGTCACGCCCCAAATTCGAGGGACATGACCGGCGCCCGACCGGGTAGCCCCAGCCAAGCGAACCTGGATGCCTTTCCTAACCCACATGTTACCCCACGTTTTCCTTACTCAATTATTCCAAGGATTTGCCAAATAATTAATTAAGAACATTTTTTTTTAATTTACAAAACACATACGTACTTACATAATAGTAATGAAATCACCAACTCGTTACCCATGTATGAAAACACGGATCCACACAAGTTTCTAACCCACATCTATTGTCTACGGAGCCTCTAATAGTACAACAGAATAATACAGTATTTGCCGGTAACAAGGCTACGGCTATACCTTACACAAAATCAACTAAAACTCCGGAAACGATGTGGCCTGAACCACGCAGGGCCCCGAGAGGAAAGGGGGCTCACCAAAAAGCTGATGGATGACGAAGGGGAGCTACGATCGGTGGACTGGAGTACCTGCTACGGATCCACCTATAATCATAACACGAATGTAGCGCCCCCGAAAAAAGGGACGTCGGTACATTTGAATTGTACCGGTATGTATGAACAAACTTTGCTCCAAGTAAAACTCGAACCATAAGCAAGTAAGTAGCAGTAATAAAAGCGACAATCAAATCCACAAGGAAGGAACAATTAAGCCAACAGGTATACAATCTCTCCTCCATAAACAAGCATGTAATTGAAATGGAAATAACAATCAAATCCACAAAGAAAGAGCAATCAAACCACAAGTTTACAATCTCTCCTGTTTCCCCTTCCACATTTCCACATCAATAATTTCACAATTTGCTCATAGTTCATTTCAATAGCGATTTCGATCGCTTTCCAACCTTATTACCTTGGCCACCCTTATTACCTCGGCCACCCTTATCACCACAACCCACACCTTATTTCTTCGTGTTGCGGCGCGCAACCCGATCCCACCGAACAATCACAATTTACAAACAACACAACAACAACAACAATTCACAAAGAATAACAACAACAATCCTCAAGAAACAACAACAATGACCCTCAAGGAACAACAACAACAATTTACATGAACTTCCATAGCCATCAATACCATGTCACAACGATAATTTCCCACGACAAACCACATATGTTACTACCACGGTCATTTCAATCACATCAATTCTCATTTCCTTCCATTACTTGTTTCACAGTTCTTACCACATAGTACATTCACAATCGCAAACTTGGTTTATTTCTAATTACTTTCATCAATATAGCGAAGGCACAACCACAATCACTCAACCATACCAATCACAGGAATTTCACAAACAAATCACGTAGAAATCACATACCAAGCACTCAGACACCCAAACAAGGCGATTTTACAAGTTCAAAGTTAGCCATACATACCTGGAGCCGAATTCCCTTTTAACTTCTATTTCCAATCCACCAAATGGTCTAGCAACGTTAATCTAGTGCACAAGTTAACGCGTATGACTTAGAAAAGAAGTTCACAATTTCTATTCAAACTTATTTAGGTTACCAACCCATCTTTGTACCATCTTTTACTCCTACCCAATTACTCTCACTAGGTCTTAGGTTATAGAATGACATGCATGTATGAGTTCAACCACTATTTTCAAAAACCAATGCATGAGACTCCCCCCCCCCCCCAGTTTAAACCAGAAATTCAGTGAAAAGGGTTAGGGATGTTACCTGCAAGAAAAGGGCGATGAAGATAAGCTTGAAATTTCCCGGCCCGGATGGTTTTGAAGAATCAAATTTTGGAGAAGATGACTTTCTCTCTCAAGACCCTCTCATTCTCTCTCTTATTTTGTTCAGAAGATCGTTAAAAATGAGGGGCTGGGGGTGTTTTATTAAAAAGGGGGTCGGGTATAAAAAATTTAGAAAATAGAAGCCCGAGCAAAATCTGCGGTCGCATTCTGCGATCGCAGAACTGAAATGCGGTCCGCAGATTGGACCGCAGAATTGCCCCCAAAACTCTGATGTTTCTGTTTGGGTCTGCGACAGGAACGCGGTCCGCATTCCTGTTATGCGATCGCATTGTGCACCGCAGAACTGACCTTCACAAATCCTTGAGGAACTTATGCGATGATTATGCGGTCCGCATATTGGTTATGCGATCGCATAATAGATCGCATTTTCAACATTAATTTTGGCAACTCTTCTGTTCCACTCTGCGGTAGAAATGCGGTCCGCATATCAATTATGCGGTCGCATTTTGGACCGCATCTTGACCTTAAGTTTAATCCAAACCACAGCTTCACTATGCGGTAGGAATGCGGTTCGCATACCAGATCTGCGACCGCATTCTTGACCGCAAAATGGCATTTTTCTGGGAACTGATTCCTTTTTATTTTTACAAGCTTAGATCAATACCAAGGGTCCGAACCGCGGCGAGCTTGAATTCTACGCATTCCTGACACATATTCGGAGTTGACACCACAAGATACTACGTTTTGAGCCAAAAATTTTACGGGGCCTCACAACTGCGATGTAAACTGAGTACCTCTATCTGAAATGATAGAAACCGGGACACCATGCAGGCGAACAATCTCTCGGATATAAATCTCAGCTAACCGCTCTGAAGAATAGGTAGTACACACAGGAATGAAGTGCATGGACTTGGTCAGCCGATCCACAATCACCCAAATAACATCGAACTTCCTCAAAGTTCGTGGGAGTCCAACTACAAAATCCATGGTGATTCGCTCCCACTTCCACTCTGGAATATCCATCTACTGAAGCAAGCCGCCCGGTTTTTGATGCTCATATTTCACTTGCTGACATTTGAGACACCGAGCTACAAACCCCACTGTATCCTTCTTCATTCTCCCCCACTAATAGTGTTGTCTCAAATCCTGGTACATCTTCGCGGCACTCGGATGGATGGAATACCGCGAGCTATGGGCCTCCTCTAGAATCAACTCCCGAAGTCCATCTACATTGGGCACACATATATGGCCCTATATTCTCAACACCCCGTCGTCACCAATAGTCACATCTCTGGCATCGTCGTGCTGTCTGTCCTTGAGGACAAGCAAATGAAGATCATCATACTAGCGCTCTCTCATGCGATCCCAAAAGGAAGACCGAGAAACCACACAAGCTGAGATCCGACTGCGCCCCAAAATATCCAACCTCACAAACCGATTGGCCAAAGCCTGAACATCAACTGCAAGAGGTCTCTCCCCAACAGGAACACATGCAAGATCGCCCATACTGCCTTCCTAATCAAGGCATCGACCACTACATTGGCCTTCCACGGATGGTACAAAATAGTTATATCATAGTCCTTTAGCAGCTCTAACTATCTTCGTTGCCTCAAAATTGAGATCCTTCTGTTTGAAAAAGTGCTGGAGGCTACGATGATCGGTAAACACCTCACAAGACACACCATAGAGATGTAGTTCAATGGCAGCCAACTCCAAATCATGAACATGTAGTTCTTCTCATGGGGCTTCAACTGACGTGAAGCATAAACAATCACTCTACCCTCCTGCATCAACACACACCCGATGCCGACCCGAGAAGTATCACAATATATTGTATAAGAACTTGAAGCTGATGGCAAAACTAACACTGGAGTTGTGGTCAAGGCAGTCTTGAGCTTCTGAAAGCTTGCCTCACACTCATCCGACCACTTGAAAGGAGCACCCTTTTGAGTCAATTTGGTCAAGGGTGATGCAATAGATGAAAATCCCTGAATGAACCGACGGTAATAACCAGCCAACCCCAGAAAGCTACGAATCTCTGTGGCTGAGGATGGTCTGGGCTATCTCTGAACCCCCTCTATCTTCTTCGGATCAACCTGAATACCCTTATTGGACACCACGTGCCCCAAGAACGCAACTGAACCGAGCCAAAACTCACACTTGGAGAACTTTGCATAAAGCTTCTCCTCCCTCAACCGCTACAATACTACTCTCAAATGCTCAGCGTGCTCCTCCTGACTACGCGGGTACACCAGAATATCATCAATGAAAACAATAACAAATGAGTCGAGATAAGGTCGAAACACGTTGTTCATCAAATGCATGAACGATGCTGGGGCATTGGTCAGCCCAGAAGACATCACAAGGAACTCATAATGACCATATCGGGTCCTAAAAGTTGTCTTAAGAATGTCCCAGTCCCTGATCTTCAACTGGTGATACCCTGACCTGAGATCAATCTTGGAGAACACTCTTGCTCCCTGAAGCTGGTCAAATAAATCATCAATACGAGGCAAGGGATACTTGTTCTTGATTGTGACTTTGTTCAACTGCATGTAATCAATGCACATCCTCATCGTGCCATCCTTCTTCTTCACAAATAGGAAAGGCACACCCTAAGGCGACACACTAGGCCGAATAAACCCGTTATCAAGGAGTTCCTGAAGCTGCTCCTTCAACTCCTTTAACTCATCTGCTGCCATACTATACGGTGGAATAGAAATGGGCTGGGTGCCCGACACCAATTCAATACCGAAGTCAATATTCCTGTCTAGTGGCATGCCCGACAGGTTTGCAGGAGACACATCCAGAAAATCCTTTACTATCGGAACTGAATCAATGGACGGAGTCTCTGCACTGACATCCCTCACAAAGGCCAAATAAGAAAGACAACCCTTCCCAACCATCCATTGGGCCTTCAAAAATGAGATCACCCTACTGGAAACATATTCCGTCGAACCTTGCCACTCAATCCGTGGCACCTCCGGCATAGCCAACGTCACTGTATTAGCATGACAGTCTAAAATAGCGCGACACGGAGACAACCAATCCATGCCCAATATCACATCAAAATCAATCATACTAAGCAACAAAAGGTCCACTCGGGTCTCCAAACCCCCAATAGTCACCACAAATGACCGATATATGCAGTCCACAACAACAGTATTGCCCACTGGAGTAGATACACGAACAGATGAAACAAGAGACTCGCGGGGTGTATCCAAATAATGAGCAAAATATGATGACACATATGAAAAAGTGGAACCAGGATCAAATAATACAGAGGCATCCCTGTGGCAAATTGAGACAATACATATGATCACGACATCTGAAGCAATAACATCTGGTCTGGCTAGGAGTGCATAAAAACGGGCCTGACCACCACCTGATCGACCTCCCCCTCTGGGGCGACCCTATCTGACTGTCCTCCACCCCTACCTGACTGGGCGAATGGTGAAGTAACTGGGGCCGAAGTTGATGGATGACTCCTCTACTGAGGCGGACCCCCAAGACGACGAGGACACTGCCTCCACATGTGCCTCAACTCTCCACACTCATAACAACCCCCGGTGCTGGTGACGGGGACTGAAGGGAACCCCTAGCACCAGGATGACTAATAGAAGAACCTGGCATGGAGGAACCCTGAACTGATGGAGCACGGGACGAACTCTTAGCTGGGAGAGCACTATGTGATGAATAGCCCTGATGAGAACCATGGCCCGACGATGCCCCACGGTGAATTGGGTGAGCTGACTGAGCATGTCTAAATTGACAGCCTCTACCGTGCTGAAACAGACCCCCATGAGGAGCACCCCCAAAACTACCGGATACACGAGGCCTCTTGTCCTCCCTCTCCACTCGCTCTTGACGGAGAATCGACTCTATATCCCGAGCAATGTCAACAACCTCCTCAAAAGAAGCACTGGATACCCTCTCTCTGGTATAAGAATCCGTAACTAATACGAAAGGCCATCCACGAACCTCCTGATCCTCTCCCTGTCTGCGGGAACCAACCAGATAGCATAACAGTCTAACTCAAAGAACCTCATCTTATACGGCATTATAGTCATATCATCCAGACGCAACTGCTCGAACTCTCTACGCAGCTCCTCTCTGCGAGACTGCGGCACATACTTCTCCAGAAAGAGAACGGAGAACTGCTGCCAGGTAAGGGGCGCTGCACCAACAAGCCTACGCCTCTCATAAGCCTCCCACCAAGTAAAGGCAGCTCTAGAGAACTGAAAGGTAGTAAATGAGACCCTACTGGTCTCCAGAATACCCGCTGTACGGAGAATCTCTGACACTTGTCCAAGAAACCCTGGGTATCCTCACCCTCTGTACCACTAAAAGTCGGAGACTGAAGTCTACCAAACCTCTGAAATCTGCGTTGCTCGTCATCAAGCATGGCTGGTACCACATAATCCTGAGCAGGTACAATCGGCTGGGCTGGTGGTGCCTCCGGTGTCTACAGTCCCTGAACAACCTGCTCGGGTGTACGAGCGGCGGGAGTCTGAGTGCCTCCCCCGCCCTGGGAAGTAGCTGCTGTAGTAGAAAAAGTGACCGCCTGAGCAAGACTGGTGCACACGGTCAAGATCTGAGCCAAGGTCTCTTGAAGACCTGGAATAACAATAGGCACAGCCTGCGCCTGAGCTAGTCTAGCTGGAGCGTCCACAGCTGGGACCTGATCATGTATTGGGGCGGCTGGCGGATCTGTAGGTGCTGCCCTAGCTGATGTGCGGGCTACACCCTTGCCCTTACCACGGCCTCGACCGTTACCTCGGCCTCTCGCGGCCCCGATTGGTGGTACTGGTGGTTGTCTGTCCTGACCGGTAGCACGTGTCCTCACCATCTGTGAGAGAATAGAATAACAGAAGTTTAGTTACCAGAATCAATAGATTCGCACTACAAGAATTCAAGAATGTGAAGTTTTCCTAAAGGTTCTGCAGCCTCTCGAATATAAGTACAGACGTCTCTGTATCGATCCGCAAGACTCTACTAAACCTGCTCATGACCCGTGAGGCCTATGTAACCTAGGCTCTGATGCCAACTTGTCATAACTCCAAAACCAACCCGATCGTGATGGTGCCTGTCATGGAACTAGGCCAGCCAACACATTCCCAAAATAATTCGACAATTCATTAAAATTTAGTAATAACCTTTTTCATACTGAAATTTCCATATAGAGATAAATTCAAAGACCAAAATGCGGAAAAATAAAAGCCCGACCTCGGGTGTCACTAAGTCATGAGCAAATACTACAACTGTTGCAAAATATAACAACACTAAAATAGTTTGGAAATCAGCTAATAATATCTATAGGAAGATAGGAGGGAAAAGAGCAAGGCTGCGATCGCCATGCAGCTACCTTGCCAACTCCAAAATATCCGCGGCGGATGAAAATCAACGCTCGCTAACACGTCCAGAAACCCCTGGATCTGCACACAAGGTGCAGGGAGTAATGTAAGTACGCCAACTCAATAAATAATAAAGGTAAATAAAGACTGAGCAGTAGGAAACACATAAAATCCACATCATAAAATCTCAGTAAGTACAACATGCTTTCAAATTAGTATATGAGTCAAATCATCGCGTTTAAAATCTAGTTTTCGGTAAAAATCATTTGAAGATGCTTTTCAACAGTTTCAACAGAGACTCAATGCAATTTAGAGTAAAAGTGATGAAAATCATAAATAGCCCCTCGGCAAAACATAGTTCGTATACAGCCCCTCGGGCAACATGAATCACAAACCGCCTATCGGGCATAACATCACTCAGAATTAGCCCCTCGGTCAAACCTCATAGTCACTCGTAAACAGCCCCTCGGGCTCAACATGAATCAAGAACAGCCGCTCAGGCAAAACATCATATCACTCACTTAGGGTACTCGAGCTCATTGGGGGTGTGTAGACTCCGAAGGGGCTCCTACAGCCCAAGCGATATAACAAGCCACCTCGTGGCGTAAATCAATTAGGCCCTCGACCACTCATAATCACATATCAGTAACAACATGCTGCGGCGCGCAGCCCGATCCCATAATATCCTCACAACATAGGCCCTCGGCCTAACTCAGTTAGAAGCCTCTCAACCCACTCGGGCTATTAGTAAAACGGGGTGCTCAGCCCAAAATATCATTTTATGCATCAAAACAGAGTAATAAAGACTGAGTTATGAAATAAGTAAAATATAGCATGACTGAGTACAGATCTTAATTCAAAATAGTGAGAAAATAATAAGAAAAGGCCCCTAAGGGTCCAAACAGCTTTGTCACGAGACCCAAATATGGCACGAGGCCCAATTTATAGAAATCCTTTCTAAAACACATGTATCATATAGTTTTCAGTCAAATACGCAACATAATAGTTGCTACGGGACGGACCAAGTCACAATCCTCAACGGTGCACGCCCACACACTCGTCACCTAGCATGTGCATCACCTCACTGTGAGCACGTGATTTTTGCCTCGCTTGAATTATTCCTATACATTCCCATAAAATTAGGACTTTTTCGTTAATTATTTGATTTTTAGGACTTGATTGCATAATTTGGTGTTTGTTTGCATTTTTATGTGCATTCTTAGTTTGATATAATTCATAAAAATACAAAAAAAAAAAGTAGTGCATTTGCATTTAGTACCCCGTTTAAGTATTTTTAGTTTTATTAGTTAATTAACATTACAAAAATGGAAGAAAATAACAAAAATAGTCCTTTTGCATTTTTTTACTTTTAATTTTGATCTTTTCCTTAGTATTCTTTTAAAATTAGGATTTAGTTGATTTTGAAAATTAATTAGTTTAATTTTAGAATTAAATCAGATCTGTTAATTGTTTTAATTTTGTATTTTCTTACAAGAATTTGAAAAAATGAGAAAAATAAAAAGAAAATCAAAAAACAAAAAAGAATTAGAGTATGTTAATAAAATGCCCATTTTGGGCCAACCCATCATAAAATTAAAGGCCCCAACCCTTCCAAAACCGCCCCAGCCTGCCTACCCGGCCCAAACTCACGCACAATACCCGGTCCAACCCCCAAGTCTCCCAAACGACGTCGTTTGGATTGTAATTAATCCTAGCCGTCTAGGTTTTTTGATCCAACGATTGAGAACCCCCCATCACTTAATATAAATATGTCTGAACCATACCCACCCCCCTCAGGACCCCCTACTCTCATCTCTCAGACCCCCACCGGAAATCCCCACCTCCAGTAACACCCCCACGTCTCCGCCGCCCTCTGCCGTCCGCCGCCGGCCGGAAATCGCCGCCGCCGGCGGCGAAGCTCCAAACTACTCAAAAAATACACCCCTTACTCCTCTCTTCCTCCTCTTTCCAACCCCCAAAACCACTTTCCCCAAATCCTAGCCAAACGCTTCGAATTTTAGATCGAAATTTTCTGGCCAACACACAAACTCCTCCAAACTTCCCCAAAATTATACCCTAGGGTATCCTCACCTCCCTCTTCCTAAATCCTAAACCAAAACCAATCAAACCCAAGTCGAACCCTTCGGATTTTAGATCTAGGATTTTCGTTCAAAACCTTTCAAGTTTCCAGGGCTAGCCGGTTTGCGAAAGGGTTTAAAATTATGCTATGTGTTTGTTCTTGACAAGAACAAACACATAACAATATTTTAAAACCAGATTCGAAATCAATCAAGTTAAAGCCCAAAATCAGTGAGTTTCCGAATTTTTCTCCTGTTTTGTTATTCGAATTAGTTCCCCTTCTATGATTGATTCCTTTGCATGATTAATCGATTTAGGTTTTGATTGTTATTTTTGCTTGCCAGTCCGTTTAGGGTCAGCAGTTGATTTTGTTTTCTCTGTTCGTATGTGTTCGTTTTCATTTTGGTTGAGTTCTAATTTTCTGATAATTGATAGCGCGAAACCTGTCTTTTTAATTTGGTTGTGTTTGAGCCATAAGCTCTGTTTACTTGATAACAAATAGATTCTTATCAATTTTGGTTCTCAATTTTGTCTAGTGCATAGTAGTAATAGTGTTATCCAGTATTTGTTTGGGTATAGTTGAATATTCCAGCATTTGTGTATTTAACCGTAGTTAATTTTTGACTAAGTTTAGAAGAGGTTGGGGATTGGTTTGACATAGGCTAGTAATTTCAGAACTGATTCAAGGGTAAGTTAGGC
>NW_017676978.1:28764-31845 GCF_001879085.1 Nicotiana attenuata
CGAGACCCGAATTTATAAATGTAAATTAATCAGGCCCTTTTAGAGACAAAAAAATAAATAAAAAATCATAGGTCACTTTAGTTTGGCCTTTAAATAATAAAGTGAGATGAGCCTCGCCAAACAAAACACACAAATTGCGGGGCCCTCATTAAATGCTTATATCAAAATAATTAGAATCCGGGGGTGCCGTTTAGTAAATTTCGCGGCCTCCCGCAAAGTTAATAACCCGTTAGTCGCTTTAGGCACGTTTTTAATAATTTTACCTTCTTAAATACGGGTGTGCATTTCATGCAACCCAAATCCAAATTCCAAAACGTTGAATAAGAATGTGTCGAGGATCCGGGTGCATTTCATGTGATGTGATCCGAAAATACGTTTTTAAACGACGTTCACTTTCTTAAAAAAAATTTCAACTAAAAGCGGTTAAATAATTCTAAAATTGCACTATAGGATGACATGTATAAAAATCAGATTTTAGCCATTTATAATAATTTAAGTGACCGTGCTAGAACCACGGGATCCGGGGGTGCCTAACACCTTCCCTCGGGTCAACAGAATTCCTTATTCAGAATTTCTGGTTCGCAGACTCCAAATGGGAAGTCGATAATTTTCCTCGATTTGGAATTCAAGCTAAACCGGTGACTTAGGACACCAAAAGCCAATCCTTTCCCAAGTGGCGACTCTAAAAATAAATAAATAATCCCATTTCGAATAATGTCACATTAAATGGAAAAACTCCCTTATACATTATCCTTCGGGGTAGGTGTGTAAAAAGGAGGTGTGACAGCTCTGGCGACTCTGCTGGGGAAACGAACCCAGAATTTTGATTCAGGGTTCAAGAATTCGAGCTTAGTACAATTGTTATATTTGGCTTTATCTGATTTTTTCTACATGTTCCATGCTATATGTGCTAGATGTTTTACCGCTTTGATATTTGTTGAAATTGTATATATAAACTGTCGCGAACCCCTTCCTCTCTCTGAGTCTTCTACATCATGGAGAAGGGTGCACTTCGTGTAGCTTCTCTTCTGTTTAGAGTCTTTCCCAATTTAGAACGAGGTTTGGATAAGTTGCTAAGCCGGCGGAGCTTCTGTATCCCCGGTACGCTGCCTCCCTCTCGGCTCGAGTTGTCCGCTCGGGTAAGCCAGGTCTAGACCAATAAACCTAGGGTTTAAACTTAGAAGAACCAAAACTCATGCCGGATCCCTAGTTGGACGCTTGTTTGCATCATGTGCATTTGACTTAGGGGACTCAACATAGGGGTTGGGTCCGTCTAGGACAGGTGACCTGAAATAAATTGACCATCCTGATGCATCTTACGTGCTACTTGCGCATTTATTTGTTCGGCTTTACATGTTGACCGGCTTGTCTAAATGAGTGAAAATTGAGAAAATAAGCAGTGTTAGGACTAAGTGAGGGTGACCATGTGTTTTGAAAAACCCCAAATGCCCAAATAGTACCGAAATGCTGCCGAATTTTTGAAAAATGGGAAAAGGAAAATATTTGGGAAAAATAGAAAGAAAATTGTTGTTCAAAATAGTTTTGATTATGGCAAATCTGCCCGAACTACGCTGGTTTGATTCCCACCGGATGTGAGATACGTAGGCAACCCTCATCGGGTCCAACCACCCTTTTGCAAAAATAGCCAAAATGTTAATTTTTAATTTTTGTCATAAATAAGTCGGGTAATGCCATTCTTTTCTAAAATAAGCCGAATATCCCTAAAAGGACGCCGGAAGGCCGTTTTTGCAAGAACAGCCAACTGAGTCATTTTTAAATGGTTTGCGGGCACAGCCTTAAAATCTTCCTCCCAGAAGTGCTGAAAGGCCGTATTTGCAAATCCAAGTCCTTGTTTTCTAAATAAAGAATTTTTGCACAAATAGCCATTTTTCAAAATAAATCACTAAATTCCCCTAAATAAATGTGCAGGATGAATTCAAGTAACATCGAAACTTTCTCAGTCCTGAGCGAGATCCCTTTGAAACTCCATATGTGGTGGCATGATTTGGGAAAAGGAAGCAGAGATACTGTGGTCAAAAGTTTGGGCGGCCTCGTAGATTTATTGAACATCAAACCGAGGAAGGACATCATTGAGGCACTAATACCATTTTGGGACCCGACCCGTAATGTATTCCGGTTTTCAGATTTTGAACTCACACCTACATTAGAAGAGATTGCGGGATACGCGGGTCTCAACGGGAACCTACGAGGTAGATACCCATTGGCCCCACGACCGGTAACCCTTCATAGGTTCTTGGATTTGTTGAACATCAGCCGGGATATTCAAGACCCATCTCTTCTTCATTTTCTTTTCCTTTCTTTTCATTTTCCGCTCTTTTTCTTTTTCCTTGTCCATTGGTTTCTCTCTCAATGCGCTTATTTTTTTCTTTTGCATTTCTTTTCATTTTACTTCCCTCGCGTTTCTCTTTTTCTCTTTTTTCTTAGGATTACGGTCGAATCTTCACGTAGATTGCCTACGTATCATGGCCCCGCATTGAATCAGACCATGCGTAGTTCTTGCCAAATAAATGCAAAAAAGTAAGAAAACAAACTTTTGAGGTATTCCTTTCAATTTCATGATAACAACTTTACGCATTAAACAAAGCGTACAATAGATCCCATTTCTGTTTTAACTTGTTCTATGCCGAATAAAGGAAATTACTAAAATAAATACCAAGACTCAGAAACCAGCACAAATACCAGAAACATCGAATAAGCTAAGAATTACATCAAAGCCTTCAAAATCCTGTGAGCCCGCGATGAGCAAAAAAATAGGCACACATACTACAAACACGACAGGCATCGCCGCGAGCCTGCGTCAAGTACCCTTTATGGCACTTGATCTAATCTAATTTCACATGATTAATGTCCGAGCGGACAAATTCATCACGGGCGAAGCAAAGAACGTCAATGGTACGATCCGCCAATTACGTCAAAAATCCAGCCGACGTATAACATCACCGGCCTTCGACACTTTCACATGACAACGAATAATAAGGATTTGGGACCACTAATGAGGCTTCTCCCGAATATATCTCCTACAATTGTTCCCTGATTGTCGGACTCGTCTTGGAGAAGTTA
>NW_017676978.1:33322-36252 GCF_001879085.1 Nicotiana attenuata
GAGAATAAACAAAAAGAGAAAGAAAAGAAATAAGAGAAAAGCCGGGATGACGCATGCAACCGAAGCAAACACGTAGATATTCATTTAACTGTATAGGTGCATCACACTCCAATGTGCGGTTACCTATCTGTTATTTGTTTCAAAACTAACCGTTGTTGCTGTCCATTTCCAGCTGAGCTTTTTAGAAACAGTGGTTGGTTTGTGGTAAGCTGGCCTCGCATCGCTATTTCACCAGATCCAAAGGAAATACAGAAATGTCGTCCGAAATGACTCTGCCTGCAATCCCCATACCCGAAGACAGCCCCATCTCGGGGGTCCCGGCTTCTGAGTCTTTTACAGCTGAAGAAAATCGGATCTTGCGCCTGCGATTGATAGGCATGTACATTTGCCGTCAGGGTTCAAAACACCAAAATTTGAGAAGTATGACGAACACGGTGACCCCATTGCTCACCTGAAGAAGTATTGCAATCAGTTACGGGGAGCCGGTGGCAAAGAAGAATTATTGATGGCATATTTCGGGGAAAGCTTAATTGGCATCGCTTCAGAGTGGTATATGGACCAAGATGTCTCGCGTTGGCATATTTGGGATGATCTGGCCCGAGACTTTGTTCGACAATTTCAGTACAACATAGATATCGCGCTAGACAGGAACTCCTTGGAGAATCTAAAGAAAAAGCCCTCAGAAAGTTTCCGTGAATATGCAATTAAGTGGCGTGAACAGGCGTCAAGAGTAAAGCCTCCGATGGATGAGGTAGAGATGGTCACTGTTTTCCTTCAAGCCTAGGAAGCAGACTACTTTCAGAATATGATGTCAGCCATGGGCAAGCCTTTCGCAGAGGCAATAAAAATCGGAGAGATGGTAGAGAATGAGCTAAAAACGGGTAGAATCTTGAGCCAGTCAGCCATAAGAGCAACCTCCCAAGCCATCCAAGGCGGGTCTGGAGGAATGGCCAAAGGCAAAAAGAAAGAAGAAACAGTGATGGCAGCATCGGGAGGAAGAAGATACCGGGCTCCTAGACCGGTGTTCTCTGAAAGAACCCCTCAACACTACTATCCTCACACTGATATGGCTTACGCTCCCCCACCTTATGCGGTCATGAATGCTCAACCTTTTGGCCGACCACAACCACAAGCTAACCGAAATCCACCTCCATTCCAAAGAAATCAACCTCCTCACCAGAACCAAAATAATCCCCGACCACCGCAAAATAACTTCCGCCCTCGGGAACCACCCAGACGACCAAATTTTACACCGATTGGTGAACCCTACTCCAGTCTGTTCCCGAAGCTCGTTCAGATGAATCTGCTGCAGCCAATCCCCAAAACAGGCAGAACCCGGAATCTCCAGCTTATCAATGAGGTGTCCACTGTGCCTATCATTCAGGAGCTGAAGGGCATAGTATAGATAACTGCTGGACATTGAAGAAAGCTGTGGAAGATTTGATCGAACAAGGGAAAATAGTGTTGAGGATGAAGAAGCCCCGAATGTGACCAATAATCCGTTGCCCGCTCACAACAACGGGCCAGTGATCGGGATAATCTGTGAAGATAGAGAATTTTGTCACGACCCGGATTTCCCACCATCGGGATCGTGATGGCGCCTACTCGTGGTAGCTAGGCAAGCCAACTTATTTACCTTTCATTAATAAATAAATCTGTTAACAATCTTTAGCAGCTATAAGAAATATGGAATTTAATAATAACAATAGCGGAAGTCTAATTTATAAGTCTGAATCAAAATGCGGAATAGTCAACAATAGTCTCTACCCAAGATTTGGTGTCACATTACTCACGAACCACTAAGAATAAACTAAATACAAAGGTCTGAAAGAAATATAACAGCTGTCTGTCTCGAAAACAATGAGGCAACAGTCAAAAGGAAAAACATAAAGAAGAGACGCCGCGCCCGCGGACGCCTGCAAGGCTACCTCAGTCTCGTGATATGAAAGCCTGCTCCCGTACTACTGCTGCTGCTGCTCCACAAAACCTGGACCTATGCAAAAATGCACAGAAGTGTAGCATCAGCACAACCGACCCCATGTGCTGGTAAGTGTCTAGTCTAACCCCGGCGAAGTAGTGACGAGGCTAGACCGGACACCACGTAAACCTGTGCAGTTATAAATATACCACGGAATCGAATACAAAGCAATTAACAACATGGGAGGGGAGACATGCTAAGGGGAGATACAATATTAACAACAATCCAGAGTAACAACTAAAAACAGCTTAGGTTCACAATGAATAAAGAATCAATACTCAAATACAAACACATAGCCTCAATAACTGTTGCGGCGTGCAACCCGCTCCACAAATACCACTGTTGCGGCGTGCAACCCGATCCATATCATTTATCATGTATCATTGTTGCGGCGCGCAACCCGATCCTCACCTTTTACTGTTGTGGCGTGCAACCCGATCCTCAATATCATTATTGCGGCGCGCAACCCGATCCTCAATATCATTGTACAGTCCGACTCCCCAAACAATAGTCACAATCAAGGGGCACAAAATAAGCAAATATTTGACAAACATCCCGGCAAGGGAAAGAATTCAACAAATGCAACCAAACGTCCCGGTAAGGGAATAATCAACAACGCTTTCTCTTTCTTACTTTCCTTATCTTTTAATTCACTTTACTATTTTGAGCCAGCGGTCCAAAGAATCAAGTCATTTCGTATACTTTCAATATTCGTATCACAATTCGAGCCAATGCTCCCAGGAATCAAGTGATCATATTACTGTTCACATGTTATTCACAACAACTAGGAATCCTCCAATTACGGAGTTCACAACCAAGTCACGATAATCACATTATAAAGACTCACGGTCATGCTAGACACCAATGTATAGATACTCGTCACCATGCCTATACATCATACTCGATCACATAGCAATTAGCAACAAGACTCAACTCCTATTCCCTCAAGCTA
>NW_017676979.1:0-2521 GCF_001879085.1 Nicotiana attenuata
CTGAGGACATAGCCGCTCCATCGCCGGTCTGAGTCACAATACCCGGCTGAACTGCCACCGCTGGCTGGACCACTGGAACCTGAGCCTGGGGAGCTACCTGCTCCGGAGTACGTGTAGCAGGAGTCTGAACCCCTCCTCCAGCCTGAGAAGTGGCTGGTGCTACTGGAAGCAAACCCGCTCTAGTGACGCTCTCCACAAGGCCTACCAATCTGACCAGAGCGTCCTGAAGAACTGGGGTGGCTATGAACCCCTCTGGGACCTGAGCTGGGCCCACCGGAGCTGCTGGGGCTGGAGCCTCCTCATCGTAATCAACATGAGGCTCCACCTCTGGGACTGCTGCTCGGGGCTGAGCTCTGCCCCGGCCTCGGCCTCTGCCCCTCGCAGGAGCTGCTGCTGGGGGCTCGAGCTGCTGCGCGGTAGAAGAGGAAGCACGTGTTCTCGCCATTTGCGAAAGAACAGAGTAGAAAGACAATCAGTATTTGAGAAACAGAACCGCACGACAGGAAAGAACAAAAGTGAAACTTTTCCTAACTCCGTAGCCTCTGGGGGATAAATACAGACGTCTCCGTACCGATCCCTCAGACTCTACCGAGGTTGTCCGTGAGTTGTGAGACCTATGTAACCTAGTGCTCTGATACCAACTTGTCACGACCAGGATTTCCCACCCTCGGGAGTCGTGATGGCGCCTACTAATAGGAGCTAGGCAAGCTAACTAATTTAAGATTTCTCTCAACATCATTAACAGTATAAGGAAGAACGAGGCAGTTAATATAAAAGCGGAAGTCCCGAAAATATAAATAACTGAAACCAAGTGCGGAAATTCAAATACACCTCTACCCAGATCTGGTGTCACTAACTCGCGAACTTCTACTGAATGCTAAATACAAAGTCTGAATAAGAATACAGTACTGTCTGATCTGATACAAAGGAAATCAAACGAAAGACAGAGATAAGGGAGACTCCGGGCCATGCGGACGCCAGCAAGGCTACCTCGAAAATCTCCGGACTGAAGTAAGCTCCTAACGCTCCTACTGCTGTCCAAAAGCTCCTGCTCCGGTACTATGATCTGTGCAAAAAGCACAGAAGTGTAGCATTAGCACAACCGACCCCATGTGCTGGTAAGTGCCTGGCCTAACCCCGGCGAGGTAGTGACGAGGCTAGACAGAACCTACAAAAAATAACCTGTGCAGATATATATATACAAAGGCAACAGAAATAACAACAGAGAACATCAACTAAAAAGGGGAAGGGGGCATGCTCGGGGAAAATACAGCGAATACATATCAACGGATATAATGACGAAACTATCTCAATACCATAGCTTATATATATAAGTGGTCGGTGCGCCACACGATCCCATTTCTTAATTCATAAGTGGACGGCGTGCCACACGATCCCATTTTATAATATAAAAGTGGTCGGCGTGCCGCACGATCCCATTTCATAATATATATATAAGTGGACGGTGTGCCACACGATCCCATATTATAGAGTATAAGTGGACGGCGTGCCACACGATCCCATTTCATAATATAAAAGTGGACGGCGTGCCACACGATCCCATATCATAGTTCAAAATATCTGACTTTGTAAAGAAGGCCCCATTAGGGGAATTCGACAACATAACACTTTAACCCGGCAAGGGTACAGCTAACAGGCCAAATATCCCGGCAAGGGAGAGTACATAATATTAGTCTACACGTCCCGGCAAGGGAATAATCATAACACATCCTCTTTTAAATCACTTCTCTCTCAACTATCACATCCTTGTTCGAGCCAACGCTCCAAAATATACCAATCACAATTCTTCCTCAACCGTTCACATTATATGAAATTTATCGATTAAACAAGGAAGTTGTGTCACATCATTCGAATTAAAAGCAATTAAGACTCACGGCCATGCTAGACTCCGGTGCATAGACAACCGTCACCATGCCTATACACCATACTCCACATTTAGCAAGTAGCAAATAACATCCTAATCCTATTCCCTCAAGCCAAAGTTAGAACAAACACTTACCTCGGTCCAAGAATAGCAATCAAGCCTCAAATACCGCCTTTCCTCTACAATCCGACTCAGAAACAATGATATCTAGGCATAATTAGTTCAATAATATCAATAAGGGCTCAAAAACATAATCCCATAGCCTAGAAATGAAATTCCAATCATTCTTCCGAAAATACCAAAATTCGATACCGGTCCCACATGGTCCAAACACGAGGCTCGGACCAAAACCCAATCACCCATAACCCCACGAATTCAAATATATAATTTGTTTCAAGATTCGACCCCAAAATTGAGGTTCAATCACCCAAAATTCTCAAAACCCTAACTCTACCCAAAACCCCTAATTTCTACTTTGATTTCATGATTTAGGGCTAGGAATTTAGTGATTAGATGAAGAAATTAAGAGAGGATGAAGTTAAGAACACATACCTAAGAAGCTATGGAGGAAAAGGCCTTCAAAATTCGTCTATGAAGTGTTAGGGAGAAGAGTTCGTGTGGAAAAATGAGGAATTT
>NW_017676979.1:6053-36252 GCF_001879085.1 Nicotiana attenuata
GTCGATGTGTAGTCAGCAAGGGTATCAGGTGACCGAGAGATGAGGCAGTCAGAATTGGCCTCGACCAACATCAGCTACTGAGAGTTCGGAGGTTTCTTGGGGTTAGGCAGGTTACTATCGTCGGTTCGTGGAGGGGTTTTCATCTATTGCAGCCCCGATGACCAGATTGACCCAGAAGGGTGCCCAGTTCAGATGGTCGGATGAGTGTGAGGCGAGCTTTCAGAAGCTCAAGACAGCTTTGACTGCGGCACCGGTATTGGTTTTGCCCTCAGGCTCAGGACCTTATACAGTCTATTATGATGCTTCCCGTATTGGGCTTGGTGCGGTATTGATGCAGGATGGCAGAGTCATTGCTTATGCTTCGAGGCAGTTGAAGATCCACGAGATGAATTACCCGGTTCATGATCTCGAGTTGGCAGCCATTGTTCATGCTTTGAAGATTTGGAGGCATTACCTATATGGTGTGACGTGTGAGGTGTACACTGATCACAGGAGTCTGCAGTACTTGTTCAAGCAGAAGGAGCTGAACTTGAGGCAGAGGAGGTGGTTGGAGCTATTGAAGGATTATGATGTTACTATTTTGTACCACCCGGGGAGAGCCAATATGGTGGCCGATGCATTGAGTAGGAAGTCCGCCAGCATGGGTAGTCTTGCTTATGTTCCGGTCAGCCAGAGACCGCTTGCTTTGGATATTCAGGCCCTAGCCAATCGATATGTGAGGTTGGACATTTCTGAGCCTAGCAGAGTGTTAGCTTGTACGGTCGCTCGTTCTTCATTATTGGAGCGTATCCGTGATCGGCAGTTTGATGATCCCCATTTGTGTGTCCTGAGAGACACGGTGCAGTGTGGAGGTGCCACGAAGGTGACCTTAGATGATGATGGTGTTTTGAGGTTGCAGGGGCGAGTTTGTGTGCCCAATGTCGATGGGATTCGAGAGTTGATCTTAGCGGAGGCTTATAGTTCTCGGTATTCTATTCACCCGGGCGCTGCGAAGATGTATCAGGACTTGCGGCAGCTTTATTGGTGGCGTAGGATGAAGAAGGATATTGTTGCATATGTGGCTCGATGTTTGAACTGTCAGCAGGTTAAGTATGAGCATCAGAGGCCTGGTGGTTTGTTTCAGAGGATTGAGCTTCCCGAGTGGAAGTGGGAGAGGATTACCATGGATTTCGTTACTGGACTTCCGATGACTCGGAAGAAGTTTGATGCTATTTGGGTCATTGTTGATAGGCTGACCAAGTCAGCGCATTTTATTCCTGTTGCAGCCACTTATTCATCGGAGAGGTTAGCTGAGATCTACATCCGAGAGATTGTTCGCCTTCATGGGGTGCCGGTATCTATTATTTCGGATCGGGATACGCAGTTTACCTCGCACTTCTGGAGAGCAGTTCAGCAGGAGTTGGGCACCCAGGTTCAGTTGAGCACAGCGTTCCATCCTCAGACGGACGGCCAGTCCGAGAGGACTATTCAGATATTGTAGGATATGCTCCGAGCATGTGTCATTGATTTTGGAGGCTCGTGGGACCAGTATTTGCCTTTAGTAGAGTTCGCCTACAACAACAGCTACCAGTCCAGCATTCAGATGGCTCCATATGAGGCGTTGTATGGCAGACAATTTCGATCTCCAGTCGGATGGTTTGAGCCGGGGGAGGCTCGGTTATTGGGTACAGATTTAGTTCAGGAGGCCTTGGATAAGGTCAAGATCATTCAGGACAGGCTTCGTTCGGCTCAGTCGCGGCAAAAAAGTTATGCGGATCGTAAGGTTCGAGATGTAGGTTTCATGGTTGGTGAGTGGGTCTTGCTCCGAGTGTGGCCTATGAAGGGCGTGATGAGATTTGGGAAGAAGGGCAAGCTTAGCCCTAGGTTCATTGGCCCATTTGAGATTCTTGATCGTGTGGAGAGGTGGCTTACAGACTTGCCTTGCCGCCCAGCTTGTCAGCCGTGCATCCAGTGTTTCATGTGTCCATGCTTCGGAGGTATCACGGCGATCCAGCCCACGTGTTAGATTTCAGCACTGTCCAGTTGGACAAGGATCTGTCTTATGAGGAGGAGCCGGTAGCTATTCTGGACCGTCAGGTTCGACAGTTGAGATCGAAGAGTTTTCCTTCAGTGCGTGTCCAGTGGAGAGGTCAGCCTCCTGAGGCATCGACCTGGGAGTCCGAGTCTGATATGCGGAGCCGTTATCCTCACCTATTTCCCGACTCAGGTACTTCCTTCTTTTGTCCGCTCGAGGACGAACGGTTGTTTTAGAGGTGGAGAATGTGACGACCCAAAGGGGTCATCACCGGATTTCTTCCTATTTCCGTGCTTCCGAGGCCTTGAAAACCTCGCTTTTAGTTGTCTCGATTTGCGTGCGCAGACCGGGCGCGAAGCCGGATAGCTTTTATGTTGAAATATGTGAACTTTGTGAAAAATTTAAAGAATTTTGATATTAATATTGCTAAAGTTGACTTTGGTCAACATTTTTGGTAAACGGACCCGGACCCGTGATTTGGCGGTCCCGGAGGGTCCGTAGAAAAATATGAGACTCGGGCATATGCCCGGAGTCGAATTTCGAGGTCGAGAGCCCGAGAAATGAATTTTTCTGTGAAATTATATTTCTGAAATTCTTAAGGAAAATGGAAATGAAAATTGATTAAAAGACTATGGTATCGGGCTCGTATTTTGGTTCCGATGCCCGGTACAGGTCTTAAATATGTGTTAAGCGCTTCCTGTGAAGTTTGGTCGAAATCGGACGTCGTTTGACGTGTTTCGGACCCAATTCTCTAAAGTTAGAAGTTTAGGGAGTTGAAAATGAAAATGATGATTTTGAGGCTTGATTCATTGATTTTGATGTTATTTTGGCGATTTGATCGCTCGAGTAAGTTCATAGGATGTTATTGAGTTAGTGTGTGTGATTGGTTAGGAGCCTCGAGGGCTCGGGAGTGAATTGGAGGTGGTTCGGGGTGTTTTTGCACTTAAGAAGTTAGCAGATTTTCTGCAATTTTTGCACAGGGGTTTTCTTCATCGCGTTCGTATCACTAGGTCCGCGTCCGCGTAGTTCTGTGCCTTCCCACTTCGCATTCGCGTCTTCACCCTCGCGAATGCGTAAGCCAAATTCAAGCCCCAGTATTTCCCTTCATCGCGTTCGCGCTCTGGCCATCGCGATCGCGATGATTTGTTGTGTCCTCTATCGCGTTCGCGTCCCTTAACATGCGTTCGCGTAGGCCAATCTTGGACCCCAGCATTTTTCCTCTACGCGTTCGCGTTCCCTTTCACGCGTTCGTGATGCATTGCCCAGTTTACCCTTCGCGAACGCGGCCTCTTTCCCGCGAATGCGAAGGGCAATTTTGCCCAGTTATATTTTTAATGTCCAGAACAGTAGCAACAGGGGAATTCCTCATTTTTTCCACACGAACTCTTCTCCCTAACACTCCATAGACGAATTTTGAAGGCCTTTTCCTCCATAGCTTCTTAGGTAATTGTTCTTAACTTCATCCTCTCTTAGTTTCTTCATCTAATCACTAAATTCCTAGCCCTAAATCATGAAATCTACGTAGAAATTAGGGGTTTTGGGTAGAGTTAGGGTTTTGAGAATTTTGGGTGATTCAACCTCAATTTGGGGTCGAATCTTGAAATAAATTATATATTTGAACTCGTGGGGTTATGGGTGATTGGGTTTTGGTCCGAGCCTCGTGTTTGGACCATGTGGGACCGGTGTCGAATTTTGGTGTTTTTGGAAGAATGATAGGAATTCCATTTCTAGGCTATGGGATTATGTTTTTGAGCCCTTATTGATATTATTGAACTAATTATGCCTAGATACCATTGTTTCGGAGTCGGATTGTAGAGGAAAGGCGGTATTTGAGGCTTGATTGCTATTCCTTGGACCGAGGTAAGTGTTTGTTCTAACTTTGGCTTGAGGGAATAGGATTAGGATGTTATTTGCTACTTGCTAAATGTGGAGTATGGTGTATAGGCATGGTGACGGTTGTCTATGCACCGGAGTCTAGCATGACCGTGAGTCTTAATTGCTTTTAATTCGAATGATGTGACACAACTTCCTTGTTTAATCGATAAATTTCATATAATGTGAACGGTTGAGGAAGAATTGTGATTGGTATATTTTGGAGCGTTGGCTCGAACAAGGATGTGATAGTTGAGAGAGACGTGATTTAAAAGAGGATGTGTTGTGATTATTCCCTTGCCGGGACATGTAGACTAATATTATGTACTCTCCCTTGCCGGGATATTTGGGTTGTTAGCTGTACCCTTGTCGGGTTAAAGTGTTATGTTGTCGAATTCCCCTAATGGGGCCTTCTTTACAAAGTCAGATATTTTGAACTATGATATGGGATCGTGTGGCACGCCGTCCACTTTTATATTATGAAATGGGATCGTGTGGCACGCCGTCCACTTATACTCTATAATATGGGATCGTGTGGCACGCCGTCCACTTATATATATATTATGAAATGGGATCGTGTGGCACGTCGTCCACTTTTATATTATGAAATGGGATCGTGTGGCACGCCGTCCACTTATGAATTAAGAAATGGGATCGTGTGGCGCGCCGACCACTTATATATATGAGCTATGGTATTGAGATAGTTTCGTCGTTATATCCGTTGATCTGTATTCGCTGTATTTTCCCGGAGCATGCCCCCTTCCCCTTTTTAGTTGATATTCTCTATTGTTATTTCTGTTGCCTTTGTATATATATATCTGCACAGGTTGTTTTGGTAGGTCCTGTCTAGCCTCGTCACTACCTCGCCGGGGTTAGGCCAGGCACTTACCAGCACATGGGGTCGGTTGTGCTGATGCTACACTTCTGTGCTTTTTGCACAGATCATAGTACCGGAGCAAGAGCTTTTGGACAGCAGTAGGAGCGTTGGGAGCTTATTCAGTCCGGAGATTTCCGAGGTAGCTTGCTGGCGTCCGCATGGCCCGGAGTCTCTCTTATCTCTGTCTTTCGTTTGATTTCCTTTGTATCGGATCAGACAGAACTGTATTCTTATTCAGACTTTGTATTTAGCATTCAGTAGAAGTTCGTGAGTTAGTGACACCAGATCTGGGTAGAGGTGTATTTGAATTTCCGCACTTGGTTTCAGTTATTTATATTTTCGGGACTTCCGCTTTTATATTAACTGCCTCGTTCTTCCTTATACTTTTAATGATGTTGAGAGAAATGTTAAATTAATTGGCTTGCCTAGCTCCTATTAGTAGGCGCCATCACGACTCCCGAGGGTGGAAAATCCGGGTCGTGACAATCTGAGGCTCCAAGACTTTATGTCTGTTTCTGAATATAATTCTGCGATGTTCAGAATTACTTCTAAATTGAAACTCTGTGGATATACTATCACTGACTATGATATGCTTGAAAAAACGTTCACAACATTTCATGCCTCCAATATGGTTCTGCAACAGCAGTACAGAGAGAAAGGTTTCAAGAAGTACTCTGAGTTGATTTCTCTTCTCCTTGTGGCTGAACGAAACAATGACTTGCTCATGAGAAATCACGAAAATGGACCCACTGGGTCTAGACCATTGCCTGAAGTGGATGAGGTGTATTCCCATTATGTTAAGCGTGGAAAAGGCCGTGGCCCTATTCGTGGTCGTGCTCGTGGTCATGGTCGTGGCCGTGGCCGGGGACAAGGAAGAAACTTTCCTGGTGTCAATCACCCTCCAAAGAAAAATAACCACCAAAAGTGGAAAGGGAAAGAAGAGAAGCCAAAGGCAAATGGTATAGAAACTGAATGCTATCGTTGCGGTGGAAAAGGGCATTGGGCAAATATTTATCGTGTACCAAGACATTTGGTTGAGCTTTATCAAGCATCTCTAAAGAATAAAGGCCCTGAAGCTAATTTTGTCTTTGACAATGATTTTGACATCACCCACTTGGATGTGGCAGACTTTTTTGAGCACCTTGATGGGAAAATAGGCCACTTGATTTGGTGATGGATCCGTAGTTAAAGATGATTGCGTAGTTTAAATTTTATTTTTGCCTATTCGTAGTAGTTAGTGAATAAACATCATGTAATCATAGTTCTTTACATGAGTAGTAGTAATTAGTTTTATTTGTGTTACGAAATAGTGTTAGTTCGTTTTGATTAAATATAGTTTTATGGGATAATTTTAGTTAGCTTTCAAATAATGTTTCGGCTTGCTTAGTCTTCTCAAAACACAGTATCCAAATTGATCAGTTTTCTTAATATCCGTTTTAAAACAACGTGTGTTAAATCATGTTACATGTAAACTTACATTATTCATACTTCATTACATAATCTGTTATGATCCCTTGTTACTTTATCCTTACGTGTTCTTACTTCCAAGAACATATAGTTATGATTTGCGAATTTTTAAAATATTTTATACATTTATTATAACAATAAAATTATGACGACCCGGCCAGTCGTCTCACGAGTTACCGCCCCGTTTCCCCCATTTTATGCTTCCTTATGCTTCGTTATCCGTGTCATGTGTAGTCGAGTTGAGTTGGACTGGTTTTGGTTGGAAATGAGACACTTAGTCTCTTTAAGGAAGGTTTGGTTTGGAAAAGTCAACCGAATATTGGCTTGTGTGTTAGAGGGCTCGGATGTGATTTCCGGTGATTCGGTTAGCTTCGGGAGATGATTTGTAACTTTGGAGTGTGATCGAAAGTAGTTTTGGAGGTCCGGTGTAGAAATTAGCTTGTTTTGGCGAAATTAGTATTTTGGCGATTTCCGGTTGGTAGGTGAGATTTTGATCCGAGAGTCGGAATGGAATTCCGAGAGTTGCAGTAGCTTCGTTAGGTGATTTGGGATATGTGTGTAAAATTCCAGGTCATTTGGAGATGTTTTGGTTGGGTTTTTGATCGAATGCGTGTTTCGGAAGTTTTTGAAGAACTTAGGCTTGAATTTGATATAATTTGATGGTTTTGGTGTTGTTTGAGGTGTTTTGATGATTGGAGCGAGTTTGGATGATGTTTTAGGATGGGTTGGTACTTTTGGTTGAGGTCCCGGGGGCCTCGGGTTGATTTCGGATGGCTAACGGGAAGTTTGGAACTTGGAAAATATTGCAGAAATTTCAGATCAGGTGTTGCAGGTTCTAAGCCTTCGCGATCGCGTAGGTTGTGTCACGTTCGCGAAGAGGAAATTTGGAAGGCAGGAAGGTTACTCTTCGCGTTCGCGTTAAGGGGTTCGCGGTCGCGGAGTGCTGGGGAATTTTGCTTCGAGTTCGCAGTGGCATGGTCGCGATCGCGTATGAGGAGTTGGAGCCTAGTGGAGGTCGTTCTTCGCGTTCGCGTGCGGTGGAACGCGTTCGCGTACATGTGAGGCCTGAAGGTTCGCGTTCGTGGGTAGGGCACCGCGTTCGCGAAGGGTAAATTTGGTCAAGGAATTTTTGTTCATCGCGAACGCGGGGGTTTGACCGCGTTCGCATAGAGGAAAATATCAGCTGGGCAGAAGGGTTTTTAAATTATTTCATCCGCGAGCTAAGTCATTCCTTCCTCCATTGTTGGCCATTTTGAGAGCTATTTGGGAGAAATTGAAGAGGGTTTCGAGGAGGATTGATTGGAGGTAAGTCCTATGAACTAAAAACGTGATTATTATGTGAAATGAACCCTGAAATTCATGGAAACTTGGCTAAAATTGGAAGAACTAGGGCTTGGGATTTTGAGATTTTTAAATTGGGATTTGAAGGGTCATTTGAGCTCGGATTTGAGAGTTCTTGGTATGTATAGACTCGTGGCGAGATAAGGAACCCGTTGATGTAAAAATTTCTAAGTTTTGAGAAGTGGGCCCGGGGCTCGGGTTTTGCAAATTTCGGGATTTTTGATGTTTTTCGATTATTTTCGATTGAGTTTTGTTCCCTTAGCCTATTGTGACGTATTCGTTGTGATTTTGATCAGATTCGACGCGCGAGGAGACCGATTTGAGAGGCAAGGGCATAGCGAGCTAGAGTTTTGGCCGGCTTGAGGTAGTAGTGATTGTAAATGACGTCATGAGGGTTTGAATCCCCGGATTGCACAACGTAGTGCTATATTGAGGTGAAACATGCGCTTAATGACGAGCGCGAGGTTGGTCACTATTGGGGATTCTGACTTGGTCCGTCCCGATTGATGTTTTTACCGCGTATTTGACTGAGACTTGTTCGTTATCATCATGATTTGGGCTTATTGCCATATTTGGGCTTCATGCCGACTACTTGAATCCTTCGTGGACTTTTGTCACTGTTTCCTCACTATTTTGACATATTACTTGAACTCAGTCCTATTGATTAATACTGCTTTACAAACTCAACCACTTTTACTTGAATTTTTAGACTTAAATGATATTTTCAATGTTGTTTGGGCTGAGCACTACTGTTTTACTGATGCCTGAGGGGCTTGTGATGATTTCTGGACTGAGTGAGGCCGAGGGCCATATGTGAGGATATGCTGAGTGATATGAGATACTTTACATGCCACGAGGTGGCTTGAGTGATGAGAGGCCGGGTGATGTGAGGCCGAGTGCCGAGTGATGATGCCACGAGGTGGCTTGATATAGCGCTTGGGCCGTAAGGGGCCCCTCCGGAGTCTGCACACCCACAGTGAGCGCGGGTACCCATATGACCTGAGAGTGAGCCCGAAGGGCTGATACTATGCTGAGTGACTGATACTGAGCCCGAGGGGCTGATACTGTTCAGAGCAGTTGACACTGAGCCCGAGGGGCAGATTCCTACTTGCTATTTACCTGTTGTTTTACCTGATCTACCTGTTTTCTTAGAAGAGATTTCATTTGATTCTTCACGGTTTTACTGCTTTAAGTGATTTACTGCCTGATATAGAATTGCTTTGTGCCTTTATGTGTTCTCATGCTTTGAGTCATTATTTACAATAATTATTCACTGGGTCGGAGTACTCACATTACTCCCTGCACCGTGTTTGCAGATTCAGGCATAGCAGAGTCCGCTCTTGAGCGCTGATCCTTCCAGACCAGGCAGTGATTTGGAGTTACGAGGTAGCTGTTGACGTCCGCAGCCCCGTGTCTCCCCTATCCTCTATCATTTATGTTTTCTTCAGACTATTGTATCGGGCTTCATACTTTGTAGACTTATAGCAGATTCTGTAGTAGCTCATGACTTGTGACACCCCGGTTTGGGCTGTGTCGGGATGGGTTTTCCTTGTTATTATCGCTGTTTCCGCAATTATGGCTGTCTTAAACATGTTTTAGATTTGCTTATGTTAACTAATTGTTTAAAAGAGGTGTTTCGTTTGTTCTGGCTGGCCTTGTCTTCACGAGAGGCGCCATCACGACCGGGTTCGGGAATTGGGTCGTGACAAAAATGATACTTCAAGTTACTAGTTTTGCACCAACAATTAAAGAAAAAAAACATATTGTTATTCGTACTAATATTTATGTCTATATTTCGTTGTATGTCAAACCATAGGAAGCAAACATGGATATCCCACAAAGCAAACTTGGATCAAAGTTCAATTGTAAAAATATTTGTTTAGTTGATTCATGTACAACACATACAATATTCAAAGAGAAGAAATATTTCTCTCATTTAAGTATGTGTAAGGCAGATGTTACTACAATTTCTGGTAGTAGTAAATTAATTGAAGGCTCTGGAAGAGCTACTATAACTTTGCCTAAAGGAACAATACTTATCATAGAGAATGCAATGTTCTCCTCCAAGTCCAAGAGGAACTTGTTGAGTTTTAAAGATATCCGCAAAAATGGATATCATATTGAGACAATAGATGAGAATAATCTTGAATATCTCATCATTACCAAGAATGACTCTGGCCAAAAGAGGGTTATTGAGAAGTTCCCATCTTTATCTTGTGGCCTGTATTGGACAAGAATTAGTGCAATTGAGGCACATTCTACCGTAAATCAAAAGGTTACTGATTCCAATACCTTTGTACTTTGGCATGATCGATTGGGACATCCTGGATCAATTATGATGAGACGAATTATAGAAAACTCAAATGGACATCCATTAAAGAATTTAAAGATTTTTTTAAATAATGAATTTTCTTGCACTTCTTGTTATCAAGACAAGATAATTATTAGACCATCACCAACAAAGATTGGGATTGAGTCCCCTACGTTTTTGGAACGTATACAAGGGGACATTTGTGGACCTATTCACCCACCTAGTGGGTCGTTTAGATATTTTATGGTCTTAATAGAGGCATCTTCTAGATGGTCTCATGTGTGCCTATTGTCATCTCGCAACCTCGCGTTTGCAAAATTAATGGCATAAATAATTCGATTACGGGCACAATTTCCCGATAATCCAATTAAGTCTATTAGACTTGATAATGCTGCTGAGTTTTCATCCCAATCATTTAATGATTATTGCTTATCAATTGGGATAAAAGTGGAACATCCTGTAGCTCCTGTTCACACTCAAAATGGCCTTGCAGAGTCTTTAATTAAACGTCTGCAATTGATAGCAAGACCGTTACTCATGAAAACGAGGTTGCCCACTTCTGTTTGGGGTCACGCCATTTTGCATGCAGCAATGCTAGTTCATCTCAGACCGACAAATTATCATAAGTATTCCCCGTTGAAATTAGTTTTGGGTTATGAACCTAATATATCCCATTTAAGAATTTTTGGATGCGCAGTATATATGCCTGTAGCACCACCATATCGCACCAAAATAGGTCCCCAAAGAAGGTTAGGAATATATGTTGAGTTTGAATCGCCCTCTATTATTCGCTATTGTGACGACCCGGCCCATCGTCACGTGAGTTACGCCGCGTTTCCCCCATTTTCTGCTTCCTTATGTTTTATTATAAGAGTCTTGAGTGAATGAGTCGATTTGGATTGGTTTCGGATAGAAATGAGACATATAGTCTCTTTAAGGAAGGTTTGTTTTGGAAAAGTCAACCGGATGTTGACTTATGAGTTAGAGGGCTCGGATATGATTTCCGGTGATTTGGTTAGCTTCGGGGGATGATTTGTGACTTAGGAGTGTGATCGAAATTGATTTTGGAGGTCCGGTGTAGAATTAGGCTTGAATTGGCGAAGTTAGTATTTTGGCGAATCCCGGTTGATAGGTGAGATTTTGATCCGAGGGTCGGAATGGGATTTCGAGAGTTGTTGTAGCTTTGTTAGGTGATTTTGGATGTGTATGCGAAATTCCAGGTCATTCGGAGGTGTTTTGGTCGGATTTCTGATCAAATGCGTAATTCAGAAGTTTTAGAAGAACTTAGGCTTGAATTCAGGTAATTTGATAGCTTTGGTGTTAATTGTGGTGTTTTGATGATTGGAACAAGTTTGAATGATGTTTTAGGATGGGTTGACACTTTTAGTTGAGGTCCCGGGGGCCTTGGGGTGATTTCGGATGGCCATCGGGTTGATTTTAGACTTGGTAATTGCTGAAGTTTAGCTGATATCTGGTATTTCCGCATCTGCGGAAAAAGGGGCCGCAGATGCGGTCCGCAGATGTGAAGTCATGAGGCGCAGGTGCGAGCGTGGGTCGTTTGGAGAATTTCCGCAGAAGCGATGGGGTTTCCGCAGGTGCCGTACCTGCAGATGCGGTTATTGACCGCAGAAGCGGTCCGCGTTTATGAGGGGAATTTCGTAGAAGCGGAAAGTGGTGCGCAGGTGCAGAGACCGCAGGAGCGGCATGGTTACCGCAAAAGTGGTCCTTGGCCTATTGAAGATCCGCAGAAGCGGAGGTGCAACCGCAGAAGCGGAAGTCGCATGTGCGGTAAAGTAACCGCAGATGCAGAAACGACTGTTCAGAGAAAGGGTTTTAAAGCTCATTTTGTTCTGCGAGCTTGAGTTCATTTCCACCATTTTTGATCGACCTTGAGAGCTTTAGGGCAGAATTTGAAGGGGATTTCGACTAGGTGTAATTGGAGATGAGTTCCTTGACCTTAATACATGATTTAATGGTAGATTTAACGTGGAATTTGTGGAAATTCATCAAAAGAGGGTAAAGCTAGGGCTTGGGAATTTGGTATTTCAAAGTGGAATTTGAGGGGTCAAATGGACTCCGATTTTGGTATTTTGATATGTATAGACTCGTGGCGAGATAAGGAATCGGATGATGTTAATTTTCTTATTTTTTGAGAAGTGGGCCCGGGGCTCGGGTTTTGCCAATTTCGTAAATTTCGATATTTTTCGAGTCTTTTCGATTGGGTTATGTTCCCTTAGCCTATTGTAACGTATTCGTTGTGGTTTTGACCAGATTCGACGCGCGAGGAGGTCGATGTGCGAGGCAAGGGCATAGCGAGCTAGGATTTTGGCCGGCTTGAGGTGAGTAATGATAGTAAATGATATCCTGAGGGTTTGATACCCCGAATTTGCACAACTTAGTGCTATATTGAGGTGAAACACGCGCTTAATGGCGAGCGCGGGGTTGTTTACTAGTAGGGATTGTGATCTGGTCCGCCCCGTTTGATATTTTACTGAGTGTTTGATTAATCTGATTTGTTTATCATCATGATTTGGGATAGTTGCCATGTTTGGGGCCTCGTGCCGACTTGTAGAAACCTTAGGGGTATTATGACTGATTTTCCTCACTTTACTTAGTACAATTCACATCCTCAGTCATGTTTCTAATTGATTAAACAATGTGAACCGTTTTTATAAGTGTTAATCTTAAATTAGGGAAGATATATGGGCTGAGATCCCTACCCTATACCATTGTGTCCCAAAATGACTGAGAGGGGTTTAGAACCCAACAGTGAGGATATTATACATATTATTGGATCGGGCTGCACGCCGCAGCAAATGTTTACGTGGATCGGGCTGCGCGCTGCAGCAATATTGCGCTTGGGCTGTAGGAGCCCCTCCGGAGTTTGTACACCCCCAGTGAGCGTCGTCGACGATATATGGATCGGGCTGCATGCCGCAGCGATATGTGGATCGGGTTGCACGCCGCAGCGGTTACTATGTGATACTATTCTGAGAGTGATCTGAGAGTAAGCCCGAGGGGCTGTTACTGTACTGAGCGGTTGATACTGGGCCCGAGGGGCAGTTTTACTATTTACTACTTATTAGCTGTTTTACCTGGTTTACCTGCCTTTAAAACTGAGATTTCATTTGATTTTCACGGATTTTACTACTTTAAGTGATTTACTGCCTGATATAGAATTGCCTTGTGCTGTTTTGAGTTTTCTTACCTTCGGTTATTATTTATTATTATTACTCACTGGGTCGGAGTACTCACATTACTCCCTGCACCATGTGTGCAGATTCAGGCATAGCTGAGTCCGTTCCTGAGCACTAACATCCTTTTCTAGATCAGGCAGCGAGATCGGAGCATCGAGGTAGCTGTTGGCGTCCGCAGCCCCTTGACTCCCCCATTTTATGCTATTTTAGTCATTCCAGACTTCTGTATCAGATATTCTGTTTAGTAGACTTATAGCAACTCTGTAGTAGCTCAGGACTTGTGACACCCCGGTTTGGGCTGTGTCGGGATGGTTTTCCGTATTCTTATCGCTGTTTACGCTTTATTGACTATATTGAGCATGTGTTAGAATTTTATTAATATTAATTAATTGCTCTGAAAGAGGTGTTAGCTTTTTTCTGGCTGGCCTTGTCTTCACGAGAGGCACCATCACGACCGGGTTGGGATTTGGGGCGTGACAAGTTGGTATCAGAGCCTAGGTTACTAGGTCTCGCGAGTCATGAGCTGGTTTAGTAGAGTCTCGCGGATCGGTACAGAGACGTCTGTGCTTATCCTCGAGAGGCTGCAGAACCTTTTAGGAAACTCCACATTCTTGGAATTCTTGTCGTGCGAACTTGTGGATCCGAGTACTAAACTTCTCTCTATTCTATTCTCTCACAGATGGTGAGGACACGAGCTACTGGACTGGCGGAAAACCCCCAGTACCACCCACTGAGACCACCAGAGGCCGTGGACACGGTCGTGGTCGTGGCAGAGGCAGGGCAGTAGGGGCAGCACCTGTTGATCCACCAGTTGCCCCAGCTCAGGATCAGGCTCCAGCAATACCAGTTCAGGCACCAGCTGTGCCCATCGTGATTCATGGCCTTCAGGAGACATTAGCTCAGATCTTGACAGTGTGCACGGGCCTGGCTCAAGTGGTTTCAGCCACTACAGCAGCAGCAGCTACTTCACAGGCCGGGGGAGGCAATCAGACCCCCCGCTGCTCGCACAGCTGCGCAGGTAGTGCAGGGATTACAGACTCCAGAGGCACCTCCAGCTCAGCCAGTTGCACCAGTGCAGGAGTTCAGGGTTCCAGCTATGCCTGAGGATGAGCAGCGTCGTCTCGAGAGGTTTGGTAGACTCCAGCCTCCAACATTCAGTGGTGCTGAGGGCGAGGATGCCCAGGGTTTTCTCGATAGATGCCAGCGGATGCTTCGTATAGCGGGGATTCTTGAGTCCAGTGGTGTGGCTTTTACTACTTTTCAGTTTACTGGGGCTGCCTTCACTTGGTGGGAGGCTTATGAGCGGCGTAGGCCGGTTGGTGCAGCACCTTTGACTTGGCAGGAGTTCTCCACTCTCTTCTTGGAGAAGTATGTACCGCAGTCCCGCAGAGAGGAGCTGTGCAGACAGTTTGAGTGGCTACGGCAGGGAGATATGACAGTGTCCCAGTATGAGATGAGATTTTCAGAGTTGGCTCGGCATGCAGTTTGGCTGGTTCCGACAGATCGTGAGCGTATCCGGAGGTTTGTTGACGATCTCAGCTACCCTCTTCGAGTTCTTATGACTAAGGAGCGAGTGCTGGATGCCACATTCGAGGAGGTGGTTGATATAGCCCGAGAGATTGAGGCGGTTCGCCGTGAGGATCGAGATGAGAGGGAGGCCAAGAGGCCTCGAGGTTCTGGTAGTTACAGTGGCGCTCCTTCGAGGGGCCAGTTCCAGTAGGGGCGGGGTCGTTCTTTCAGGCCCGCTCAGTCAGCTCGGCCCGAGTATCGTGGAGGATCTTCAGGCCGTGGTTATCAGGGTTCTCAGCAAAGTCAGCCATCTCTCAGCGCTGTTCCAGCACAGAGTTCGTCTCGTGCTCCATCTGCTCAGGGTTCTTCCAGGCCGAGTGCATCAGCTAGTCACTCCGGTGAGAGGGGTTCCCTTCATTCCCAGATCCCAGCACCCGGGAGTTGCTATGAGTGTGGAGAGTTCGGGCATATGCGGAGGGAGGGTCCTCGTCGTGCGGCTAGCTCATCTCATCAGAGGGGTTAGCCCTCATCTTCTGGTCCGGTTTCTTCAGTACCCGCCCCGCCTACTAGGGGTGAGGGTCAGGCAGCCAGGGGTTGCCCCAGGGGTGGTGGTCGATCGGGAGGTGGTCAGGCTCGCTTTTATGCTCTTTAGGGCAGGACAGATGCTATTGCTTCGGAGGCTGTGATTACAGGTATTATTTCAGTCTGTCACAGAGATGCCTCAGTCTTATTTGATCCCGGTTCCACCTATTCCTATGTGTCTTCATATTTTGTCATCATTTGGGTACGACCCGAGGGTGTCTTGCTTTACCTGTTCATGTATCTACCCCAGCGGCGTTCATGCATTTGATGAACAGTGTGTTTCGGCCGTATCTGGATTCGTTCGTTATTGTTTTTATTGATGATATTCTGGTGTACTCGCGTAGCCAGGAGGAGCATGCACAGCATTTGCGAGTTGTATTGCAGAGATTGAGGGAGGAGAAGCTTTATGCAAAGTTCTCCAAGTGTGAGCTTTGGCTCAGCTCAGTAGCTTTCTTGGGGCACGTGGTGTCCAGCGAGGGTATTCAGGTCGACCCGAAGAAGATAGAGGCGGTTCAGAGTTGGTCTAGACCGACCTCAGCTACGGAGATTCGTAGTTTCCTTGGGTTGGCAAGTTATTATCGCCGGTTTGTTCAGGGATTTTCCTCTATTGCATCGCCCTTGACCAAGTTGACTCAGAAGGGTGCTCCATTTGTATGGTCGGACGAGTGCGAGGAGAGCTTTCAGAAGCTCAAGACAGCTTTGACCACGACTCCAGTGTTGCTTTTACCATCAGCTTCAGGTTCCTATACTGTATATTGTGATGCTTCGAGAGTCGGGATTGGATGTGTATTGATGCAGGAGGGTAGAGTTATTGCATATGCTTCTCGTCAGTTGAAGCCCCACGAGAAGAACTACCCCGTTCATGATTTGGAGTTGGCTGCTATAGTTCATGCTTTGAAGATTTGGAGGCACTACCTGTATGGCGTATCTTGTGAGGTATTCACCGATCATCGCAGTCTTCAGCATCTATTCAAGCAAAAGGATCTTAAATTGAGGCAGCGGAGGTGGCTAGAGTTACTCAAGGATTATGATATTACCATTCTGTATCACCCGCGGAAGGCCAATGTAGTGGCCGATGCATTGAGCCGAAAGACAGTTAGTATGGGGAGCTTGGCATACATTCCAGTTGGGGAGAGGCCCTTTGCAGTCGATGTCCAGGCTTTGGCCAATCGGAGGGTGAGATTAGATATTTCGGAGCCTAGTCGGGTGTTGGCTTGTGTGGTTTCTCGGTCCTCCTTGTATGATCGCATCAGAGAGCGCCAGTGTAACGACCCGACCGGTCGTTTTGAGTCCTAGTGCTCCGTTCAGTAGCCGGAGGCCATGAACAGCTTCATTTCGAGTATTATGACTTGTACGCGTGGTCGGAATTAAGTTCCGGGAAGTTCAGAGTTGATTTAGAAAGAGAATTCTCATTTGGGAAGCTTACAGTTGAAAGAATGAACTAGGATTGGATTTTTGAGTAAACGACCTCAGAATCAGGATTCGAAGGTTCCAGCAGGTTCGTATGATGATTTCGGACTTGGGAATATGCCAGGTTCAGGTTTTGGATAACCCGGGAGCGTTTTGGCGCCTATTGTGGAAGTTAGCATTTTAGAAGAAATTTCATAAGTTTGGTTTGAAGTGCATTTTAATGTTATCAATGTCCGTTTGGGATTCCGAGACTGCATATAGCTCCGTATGGTGATTCTGGAGTTGGGAGCGCGATCAGAAGTGAATTCGGAGGTCCGTAGGTCATTTTGGAGCCATTTGGCTAAAGATAGAAATTTGAAGGTTTTTGACAAGATTGACCGGAAGTGGACTTTTTGATATCGGGGTCGGAATCCAATTCCAGAAGTTGGAGTAGGTTCGTAATGTCAAATATGACTTGTGTGCAAAATTTGAGGTCAATCGGACATGATTTGATAGGTTTAAACATCGGAAGTAGAAGTTGGAAAGTTCAAAGTTCATAAAGCTTGAATTGGGGTGTAATTCATGATTTTAGCGTTGTTTGATATGATTTGAAGCCTCGAGCAAGTCCGTAATATGTTTTGGGATTGGTTGGTATGTTTGGTTGGGGTCCCGGGGGCCTCGGGTGGATTCCGGGTGGTTAACGGATAAAAAACTGGATTTTTGAAGAGCAAAGGCTACTGGTTGCTGGTATTTCCGCTTCTGCGGAAGAGGGACCACAGAAGCGGCTCCGCAAAAGCGAAGAAGAAGCCGCAGAAGCGGTTGAGCGTGAGGGCAGCCAGGACCGCAGAAGCGGCCCCTGATTCGCTGATGCGGGTCCGCAGAAGCGGTAGGCTGACCGTAAAAGCGAAAATGGGCTGGAGCCCCCCTGTCCGCAAAAGCGGAGTTTTGTCCGCAAAAACGGGACCGCGGAAGCGGTAATAGTTCCGCAGAAGCGGAAATAGCTGGAGGCAGTAGCATGTTTTAAATCGTGGGATTGAGTTCATTTCTCCCATTTCTTCATGGCTTGGGCGATTTTTGGGGAGCTTCAAGAGTGGAACTTCGTCATCTATGTTAAGGTAAGTTATCCCCATCACTTTTGAGTTAAATACATCAATTATGTATGGATTTAAGCATGAAAATTAGTGTAAAAATGGAGGTTTTTTGGTGGAAACCTAGAAAATGGTATTCTTGGAATTTAGCCACGAATTTGAGCATCGAATTAGGAGTAAATTGTATATTTGAGCTAGTGAAGCCATGGGTAAACTTTATCTTCGAAAATTTTTGGATTCCGGGCACGTGGGCCCGAGGGCATTTTGGTCATTTCACTAAGCGGAGTTGTAGTATAATTTGAATTGTTAACAAGTATTTGAGCATGTTGTCATTAGTTTGTCGTTAAATGGCTAGTTTTGGGGCATTGTGCGTCGGTTCAAGCCTTCGGAAGAATGTAGAATGCCGGTTATGGATCTTCGGAGCGAGGTGAGTCTCCTTTCTAATCTTGTGAGGGGGAAATTACCCCATAGGTGAGTTAAATTGGTTATGTGCTCCTATTTGTGGGGGGCTACGTACGCACGAGGTGACGAGAGTCCGTGCGTAGCTACTATTTGCTATTGTCCGGGTAGCTAGGACCCAAAAGCATGAATACTTGAATTAATTGTAAATTCTTGGATAGCTCAAATTGCTTGTCACATGGAATTTGTAAATGAATTTCTAAAGAGATTTAACCTTACTCGTAAATTTTTGTTAAAAGAGGAATTGATATATATATCGATAAACACTCCCTGATAAGTTCTTACTTGATTGATTGAGCATGTTATATTTGGATTAATTGTGAACCTTTTGAGGGTTTGAATTGCTTAAATCACATTAAATTTATAAATGGATTTCTAAAAAGACTTAAGCTTCGCTTCCTCAGATTATTTAAAGAGAGTTGGCCTTTCTTGGATAATTGCTCCATGTGACTTATTGACTGACTGTCTATCTGTGTGTGTTTATTTTGGAACGGGCCGAACGCCTCGGCAGATTAATAGATGCATCTATAGGCATGCCGTCGACCTTCGGCAAGTGCACATTTCTTTTCTGTTGGAGCGGCCCGTCGCCTCGGCATGATTTGCGCATGGTATTTGTGTATATTGATGCATGAGAAATTTTAAATGAAGATATTCCCTTTCACGGCTTGATGTAAATTGATAAATAAAGAAGAGTAAAACTTGAAAATCCTTTATTATGTTGAAGGTGCAATGCCTATTTTTCAGCTTTGTGAGTTAAAACTGTATATATATATTTCATGATGTCCTCACATATCTAGTACATTATTATTGGACCGCTAGTGAGTGTCCAGGTTGACCATCTCGTCTCTACCCCTCCGAGGTTAGGCGGGATACTCACTGAGTACACGTTGATTACGTACTCATACTACACTTCTGTGCATTTTTGTTGCACAGGTATATTCTACATTTGATAGCAGCACGGATGATCTGGGGACTAAGTGAGTTGCAGTATGCAAGGCGGCCCACAGCTTTTAAAGCCCTTTTCTAGTAAATTGTATTTCCTTTCTGTCCATTGTATTCCGGACGGATGTTGTGCTCTATTTATATCCTTATCAGTAGTTGCTCATGCACTTGTGATACCGGGTTCTGGGATGGGTTTTCTTTGAAAGATGCGTATTATTAGTTATTTCTTCATTCGAATTGAAATAGAGGTTATTTTATATATGAAAAATGGAAGAAAAACTCTTAGATTGCAAAGTTATTAAAAGAGAATTTAAATTGATAATTTAGTTGGCTTGCCTGACAACGGTGTCCGGGGCCATCACGATCCGTAGGGGATTTGGGTCGTGACAACATGGTATCAGAGCACTAGGTTTCCAGGGTCTCACGAGTCATGAGCAAGTCTAGTAGAGTCTCGCGGATCGGTACGGAGACGTCTGTACTTATCCTCGGGAGGCTGCAGGGCTGTTAGGAGTACTTCCCTTCTTGATTCCTTATCGTGCGATTTGATTTCATGAGAGGCTTATGCCTTTGTTTCTTTTCACTCAATCTTATGCGACGCGAAGCGCTGGATGTAAATCGAAAATTGAAGAGCCGTAATGGTACTACAGATGTGATACGGGGTGTTTCTCCCGGTATAGCTGATCAGATTATTGTCGTCGCCTTATGGAGGAATATTTTATTGTTTCAGCCCAGTAGCGGTAATTTCGAGGGCTTTGAGGCTAGGAACAAGTAGTCGCAATGCTTATGAAAGACTATTCTGCAGTAGTGATATGATGGTAAAGTGGTGCCCGCGTGTCAGGACAGTGAATGATTTCAAGGGAGGTTTACTCAGTGCATAATCAAGAGATTTAATATGTTATTCCCGGCAGTGGGAAAGGCAATCGAACTAAAGAGGGTCAGATGTGGACTGGTGGAAGTAATGAGACTTGGTAATTGCAAACGTGGTGGATTTTTCTTCTATATTGGGGGAGCTGTTGTCCTAATTACGCATATTAAGTTTGTCGGCGTCATGATTTTCTACAATTCGCCTTTGAGGCAAGGTATTGTGAAATAGTATCGGAGATGCAACTATCAGATATCGCAGGATGCGGTGGTTCGGGATTGAATCAGTATTTCTATTGTTGACGGTTCGAGAAAGATGACCTTCGGAAAGGTTTGGAGTTAGTATTCAAGTTCGATGAAGATAAATTTTATTAAGGCAACAACCGAGCAGCAAAAGATGAGAAAGGCACGCGAGAAGTGCCAGGCGGAGTTTGTAAATGGCTAAAAAGGCCAGGTATATGAAGTAAGGGATATGTAGTCAATTAAGGGGATAAGTTCCGCCAAAGTGGGAGAGTGGCGGAGATGCATATGGGTTTGCAGTGGAAGGACCACATACCTTAAGGAGAGTTTGGAGTGATTTGATAATGTTAGTAATTGGTGATTGGGGTCTCCGGATTTAATTTGAAGTATGGGCTGTTATGCAGCAGGAGATTTGATATAACGGAAAGGAGCTGCTTAAATAAAGAAGGATGCAGCATGGATTTGAACTTGGAAGATGCTGCCGCACGCTTAATGGATGTCCACGAGGGGTGAATGGACTTGTGCAGCTGGAGTGTGAGCTCAGACCTAGGAAGGGTCATTGATGTCGTAGTAATTGTACCCTGTGCAGCAGTGTTGGAAGATGCCGGGAGAGCCTTCTATAGGTGGGTTAGCCAAGTGAGCAGATTAGCAGTCGCGTGGTTGGCGAGGCTTCTGCGGAGAATCTTATCGGGTATGTAGCAAAAGGATCGATCGTGCGAATGTGGTGGATGATTTAGAGTATAAGAAGGGGGTTTTACAGAGAGGTCTCGAGAATTTTGGCGGTTGATTGTGCAAAGTTATGTCTATAAGGGTGAAATTATGGCTTCAAGCTAAGTGGGAGAGTCCCACCGCTTGTGATGGGGTTGCAGAGTTGATTGCTTGCAAGGTTTCTGGTTATTAGTATATTGATGGGTTATTCTAGCTACGGGAAAAGAACATAAGAGATGAATTGAGCAAATGAATTGTTGAAATGCATGCTATGGTGGGCCATATTGGCTCATGTTCAGACTTGGGAAAGGATTCAGGACTTATGCCTTGTATGGAGGAAGGTTTCAAAGGAAGTGATTCCGCCGGGTGCCTCGTTGAGAGGGTATTCATGTGTTATAAGATTTATGGAGTTGATTATATTCGGGGCCAAGTCAGAGCGGGTGGCTCTCAGCAGCGGTCCTAGTGAAAAAAAAATTCAAAAGATGAAGTATGATGTTTAATGATTTCGAGCCTATAGGTGCAGTTGAGAATCAAGCGTATGCAGCAGCTTACGAATGGAGACTCAGAACGATTTGTGATGTTTGGGCTTGCGGTGTAGCATTTAAGAGATATGGGTCAGTTCATGGGATTTGAGACAGCATGGTCTCGGGATTCGAGGTCACTCAAGATGAGTGCAGAGGGAGTATGTTATGTGTTGGAAGAAATCAGTAATATTTTTAAGGCAATCAAGGATAATTGGAAGAAGGTAGTTGATCGGCCATAGTTGAATTTGGCATGTTGGTGTTGGCAGTCAGTTTCTGCAGCGTGATCGAGTTGTGTAAGTGATTTATGATGGTACGTATCGGGTTTGTCGGCCGCTGCAATTGATGTTATTCAGAAGCCTTTTATTGTTATGGCTTGTTGTGTGGAAGCAGATTTCGGAAGGGGCTATGGTGGCTTAGACCACTACTTAGAGAATTGCATATTCTACGGTTATGAAAAATTCGCCTGTGTGCTGCTATGGTACTCCATAAGCGAGTTAAGTAGAAGGTTCTTATATGATGAAGTGTTAAAATGTTAATGTTAAAGTCGTATTCTAATGTATGTTGGTACATTGAATGCAGTGAGTAGCATGGAAATTCGAAGTGAGGATCAAGTTGCAGCTTGGTGCTGGTAAGGATGTCTCGGGCTCGGATGAGCAGGAAGGGAGCTTCGGTGTTTAAGGTAAGTTGGCATTGTCTTCAGCATCACCTGAGATTGGTGCTTAGTAAAGGGGGCTTGTATCATGGTTAATGATTCTTGATCGCTTTTCAGCGTTAGTGCGGTCGGTGGGTTGGAGGTAGGACCCAGTAAATTGTTATGGTAGATTGTGGGGGAGTGTCCCATAGGAAGGTTTCATAAAATGTGGCGCGTAGTCACTTGGCTGATTTAAGATCTAGACCGAGTATGAGGATTGTGGTAATATAATTAATTTGAGAATTTATGCCTGGAGGGCACTCTATTTATTGGGTTATGGACTGTGGAGGTTTGCTCCGGTTACGATGGTTGTCCTAGTGTGTTATGAGAAGAGGAAAAGTAGTATGGGCCTTTGAAGAGTTATTGGCTTAGTTTGATGTGTTCAAGATCGACTTGAGGTCGGAGGATGGGTGTAAATGTGAATTTGGGCCCTATGTTAGGCCAGTTGTGTTCATTTCAGTAACGCGCCCCTTATGTGGGAGTAGTCAAAGTGTTATTTCATTGGCAGATATATTTCATGAAATGATGTATCACGCCGTATGAGTTGTGAGACAGCTTGGTAAATTCTTATGTGTTAAGGTTCCGCGTGGCGATGATGTTATGTGAGCAGGGTGCTCTTGAGACTTAGGTCTTGTATCGCACCTCAGTTGTGTTTGAGTTTTGTGGCTTATGACGCTATAATTTCCCTCAGGGATGGTATTATGCACTTAGCGTGCTTATGACCGACATTCGGTATGTTGTTATAATAAGCAAATTTAGCTCGATGTATATCTCCTTATGTGAGTTCTACGTATGGATCGGTTGGCATGCCGCCATGGTTATGTTGTTCGGATCGGGTTGCGCGCCGCAACAGCGTAATGTTCAGTACGGTTCCCCATACCGGTATATTGTGTTCTATTTCCTATTTTCTAAGGAAAGTCCGTATTAGTGCGGGAGTTAGATAATTCTCTTCAGAGTTCATTTTTCTTTTTGTATCACATTTTAAATTGGTAGCTTATTGGCACATTGTGGTATCACATGAGACTTTTGATTATGTCCGGGGTGGCTTATTGCCTGAGCAGTTCGTACTGGGTGAGATGAGCCCATTGGATTCAGGATCAGTCCAATCCGACTATATAGAGTATGTTAAGGAGCAAGATCTCCACTTGATTCAGAATATGGTAATGTTTCTTGTCAGAAGTATAGACTCAATGATTGGTTGACTCGGCAATGATTATGAATTTCTTCACATCTCTTCTGTTGTGACGGTGTTGTAAGAGTTGGAGTAAGACCTGTGTATGTTATGGGGTGCAATGGGAGCACCAGATTCGTGGAATTTCAACTAAGTTGAACGGACAATGTTATTGTGGTCCAGTGAGTAAAGTGATGCAGTGTATGAATTCAGCAAAGTTATGCAGCCATGATTGGGTACAATGTGTGGTGGTTGAAATGGTGACCTTATGTTAAAAACAGGTCGGGCATAGAATTCCGGATGTTGGAATTGGGCTTTAAGGCGTATCTGCTTGAATAAAAGAGAATATCTTCAGAATTGATCGGGCTAATGTGCTCAACTGAGTTGTGACGGCACGGGAAGGTGCATGAGAAGTTAACCAGTGACTTCAGACTACTCCAGCATAGTTCTCAGCACGTTTGAGGACGAACGTTTGTTTAAGTGGGAGAGAATGTAACGACCCGACCGGTCGTTTTGAGTCCTAGCGCTCTGTTCAGCAGTCGGAGGCCATGAACAGCTTCATTTCGAGTATTACGACTTGTACGCGTGGTCGGAATTAAGTTCCGGGAAGTTCAGAGTTGATTTAGAAAGAGAATTTGCATTTGGGAAGCTTATAGTTGAAAGAATGAACTAGGATTGGATTTTTGAGTAAACGACCTCGGAATCAGGATCCGAAGGTTCCAGCAGGTTCGTATGATGATTTTGGACTTGGGCATATGCCCGGTTCAAGTTTTGGATAACCCGGGAGCGTTTTGGCGCCTATTGTGGAAGTTAGCATTTTAGAAGAAATTTCATAAGTTTGGTTTGAAGTGCATTTTAATGTTATCAATGTCCGTTTGGTATTCCGAGACTGCGTATAGCTCCGTATGGTGATTCTGGAGTTGGGAGCGCGATCGGAAGTGAATTCGAAGGTCCGTAGGTCATTTTGGAGCCATTTGGCTAAAGATAGAAATTTGAAGGTTTTTGAGAAGTTTGACCGGAAGTGGACTTTTTGATATCGGGGTCGGAATCCAATTCCGGAAGTTTGAGTAGGTCCGTAATGTCAAATATGACTTGTGTGCAAAATTTGAGGTCAATCGGACATGATTTGATAGGTTTAAACATCGGAAGTAGAAGTTGGAAAGTTCAAAGTTCATAAAGCTTGAATTGGGGTGTAATTCATGATTTTAGCGTTGTTTGTTATGATTTAAGGCCTCGAGCAAGTCCGTAATGTGTTTTGGGACTGGTTGGTATGATTGGTTGGGGTCCCGGTGGCCTCGGGTGAATTCCGGGTGGTTAACGGATCGAAAATGGATTTTTGGGAAGGCTGAGTTTGCTGGTTGCTGGTGTTTCCGCTTCTGCGGAAATGGGACCGCAGAAGCGGTAGAGGGCGCCGCAGAAGCGGATTTGTTCGAAGGATTGTGGACCGCAGATGCGGCCAAGGTTCCGCAGAAGTGGGACCGCATCTACGGAAGTGGTTATCGCAGAAGCAAAAAGGGGGCAACCAGGGCGGATCGCAGAAGCGGTCCAAGGTCCGCAGGTGCGGAAATGACTGAAGCAATGAGGTTGATTTAAACCGTGGTTTTGGTTCATTTCTCTCATTTTTCATGGCTTGGGGCGTTGTTGGAGAGATTCAACGAGGGATTTTCGTCTGCTATGTTAAGGTAAGTTATCCCCATCACTTTTGAGTTAAATACATCAATTATGTATGGATTTAAGCATGAAAATTAGTGTAAATATGGAGGTTTCTTTGGGGGAAACCTAGAAAATGATATTCTTGGAATTTAGCCACGAATTTGAGCATGGAATTAGGAGTAAATTGTATATTTGAGCTAGTGAAGCCATGGGTAAACTTTATCTTCGAAAAATTTCGGATTCCGGGCACGTGGGCCCGAGGGCATTTTGGTCATTTCGCTAAGCGAAGTTGGGAATTTGTATAATCTGAATTGTTAGCAAGTATTTGAGCATGTTCTCATTAGTTTGTCGTTAATTGTCTAGTTTTGGTGCGTTGTGCGTCGGTTCAAGCCTTCGGAGGAATGTAGTATGCCGGTTATGGATCTTCGGAGCGAGGTGAGTCTCCTTTCTAATCTTGTGAGGGGGAATTTACCCAATAGGTGACTTAAATTGGTTAGGTGCTCCTATTTGTGGGGGCTACGCACGCACGAGGTGACGAGAGTCCGTGCGTAGCTACTATTTGCTATTGTCCGGGTAGCTAGGACCCAAAGGCATGAATACTTGAATTAATTGTAAATTCTTGGATAGCTCAAATTGCTTGTGTCAGATGGAATTTGTAAATGAATTTATAAAGAGATTTAACCTTGCTTGTAAAATTTTGTTAAAAGAGGAATTGATATATACATCGATAAACACTCCCTGATAAGTTCTTACTTGATTGATTGAGCATGTTATATTTGGACTAATTGTGAACCCTTCGAGGGTTTGAATTGCTTAAATCACATTAAATTTATAAATGGATTTCTAAAAAGACTTAAGCTTCGCTTCCTTAGATTATTTAAAGAGAGTTGGCCTTTCTTGGATAATTGCTCCATGTTGACTTATTGACTGACTGTCTATCTGTGTGTGTTTATTTTGGAACGGGCCGAACGCCTCGGCAGATTAATAGATGCATCTATAGGCGCGCCGTCGACCCTCGGCAAGTGCACATTTCTTTTCTGTTGGAGCGGGCCGTCGCCTCGGCATGATTTGCGCATGGTATTTGTGTATATTGATGCATGAGAAATTTTAAATGAAGATATTGCCTTTCATGGCTTGATGTAAATTGATAAATAAGAAGAGTAAAACTTGAAAATCCTTTGTTACTTGTTGAAGGTGTATTGCCTATTTTTCAGCTTTGTGAGTTAAAACTGTATATATATATTTCATGATTCCTCACATATTTAGTACATTATTATTGGACCGCTAGTGAGTGTCCAGGTTGACCATCTCGTCTCTACCCCTTCGGGATTAGGCGGGATACTCACTGAGTACACGTTGATTACGTACTCATACTACACTTCTGTGCATTTTTGTTGCACAGGTATATTCTACATTTGATAGCAGCACGGACGATTCGGGAACTAAGTGAGTTGCAGTATGCAAGGCGGCCCGCAGCTTTTAAAGCCCTTTTCTAGTAAATTGTATTTCCTTTCTGTCCATTGTATTCCGGACGGATGTTGTGCTGTATTTTATATCCTTATCAGTAGTTGCTCATGCACTTGTGACACCGGGTTCTGGGATGGGTTTTCTTTGAAAGATGTGTATTATTGGTATTTCTTCATTTGAATTGAGACAGAGGTTGTTTTATATATGAAAAATGAAAGAAAAACTCTTAGATTGCAAAGTTATTAAAAGATACTTTAAATTGATAATTTAGTTGGCTTGCCTGACAACGGCGTCCGGGGCCATCACGATCCGTAGGGGATTTGGGTCGTGACAGCCAGTATGATGATCCGCATTTGCTTGTCCTTAAGGACAGGGTTCAGCATGATGATGCCAGGGATGTGACCATTGGTGATGATGGCGTGTTGAGGATGCAGGGACGGATTTGTGTGCCCAATGTGGATGGGCTTCGGGAGTTGATATTAGAGGAGGCCCACAGCTTGCGGTATTCCATTCATCCGGGTGCCGCGAAGATGTATCAGGATTTGAGGCATTACTATTGGTGGATGAGGATGAAGAAGGATATTGTAGGGTTTGTGGCTCGGTGTCTCAACTGCCAGCAGGTAAAGTACGAGCATCAGAGGCCGGGCTGTGTGCTTCAGCGGATGATTATTCCAGAGTGGAAGTGGGAGAGGATTACTATGGATTTTGTGAGTGGTCTCCCTGGACTTTGNTTTGATTATGTCCGGGTGGCTTATTGCCTGAGCAGTTCGTACTGGGTGAGATGAGCCCATTGGATTCAGGATTAGTGCAATCCGACTATATAGAGTATGTTAAGGAGCAAGATCTCCACTTGATTCAGAATATGGTAACGTTTCTTGTCAGAAGTATAGACTCAATGATTGGTTGACTCGGCAATGATTATGAATTTCTTCACATCTCTTCTGTTGTGACAGTGTTGTAAGAGTTGGAGTAAGACCTGTGTATGTTATGGGGTACAATGGGAGCACCAGATTTGTGGAATTTCAACTTAGTTGAACGGACAATGTTATTGTGGTCCAGTGAGTGAAGTGACGCAGTGTATGAATTCAGCAAAGTTATGCAGCCATGATTGGGTACAATGTGTGGTGGTTGAAATGGTGACCTTATGTTAAAAAACAGGTCGGGCATAGAATTCCGGATGTTGGAATTGGGCTTTAAGGCGTATCTGCTTGAATAAAAGAGAATATCTTCAGAATTGATCGGGCTAATGTGCTCAACTGAGTTGTGATGGCACGGGAAGGTGCATGAGAAGTTAACCAGTGACTTCAGACTACTCCAGCATAGTTCTCAGCACGTTCGAGGACGAACGTTTGTTTAAGTGGGAGAGAATGTAACGACCCGACCGGTCGTTTTGAGTCCTAGCGCTCCGTTCAGCAGTCGGAGGCCATGAACAGCTTCATTTCGAGTATTACGACTTGTACGCGTGGTCGGAATTAAGTTCCGGGAAGTTCAGAGTTGATTTAGAAAGAGAATTCTCACTTGGGAAGCTTACAGTTGAAAGAATGAACTAGGATTGGATTTTTGAGTAAACGACCTCGGAATCAGGATCCGAAGGTTCCAGCAGGTTCGTATGATGATTTCGGACTTGGGCATATGCCCGGTTCAGGTTTTGGATAACCCGGGAGCGTTTTGGCGCCTATTGTGGAAGTTAGCATATTAGAAGAAATTTCATAAGTTTGGTTTGAAGTGCATTTTAATGTTATCAATGTCCGTTTGGGATTCCGAGACTGCGTATAGCTCCGTATGGTGATTCTGGAGTTGGGAGCGCGATCAGAAGTGAATTCGGAGGTCCGTAGGTCATTTTGGAGCATTTGGCTAAAGATAGAAATTTGAAGGTTTTTAAGAAGTTTGACCGGAAGTGGACTTTTTGATATCGGGGTCGGAATCCAATTCCGGAAGTTGGAGTAGGTCCGTAATGTCAAATATGACTTGTCTGCAAAATTTGAGGTCAATCGGACATGATTTGATAGGTTTAAACATCGGAAGTAGAAGTTGGAAAGTTCAAAGTTCATAAAGCTTGAATTGGGGTGTAATTCATGATTTTAGCGTTGTTTGATATGATTTGAAGCCTCGAGCAAGTCCGTAATGTGTTTTGGGATTGGTTGGTATGTTTGGTTGGGGTCCCGGGGGCCTCGGATGGATTCCGGGTGGTTAACGGATCAAAAATGGGATTTTTGAAGAGCAAAGGCTGCTGGTTGCTGGTATTTCCGCTTCTGCGGAAGAGGGACCGCAGAAGCGGCCCCGTAGAAGCGAAGAAGAAGCCGCAGAAGCGGTTGAGCGTGAGGGCAGCCAGGACCGCAGAAGCGGCCCCTGATCCGCTGATGCGGGTCCGCAGAAGCGGTAGGCTGACCGCAAAAGCGAAAATGGGCTGGAGCCCCCTGTCCGCAAAAGCGGAGTTTGTCCGCAAAAGCGGGACCGCGGAAGCGGTAATAGTTCCGCAGAAGCGGAAATAGCTGGAGGCAGAAGTTTGTTTTAAATCGTGGGATTGAGTTCATTTCTCCCATTTCTTCATGGCTTGGGCGATTTTTGGGGAGCTTCAAGAGTGGAACTTCATCATCTATGTTAAGGTAAGTTATCCCCATCACTTTTGAGTTAAATACATCAATTATGTATGGATTTAAGCATGAAAATTAGTGTAAAAATGGAGGTTTTTTGGTGGAAACCTAGAAAATGGTATTCTTGGAATTTAGCCACGAATTTGAGCATGGAATTAGAAGTAAATTGTATATTTGAGCTAGTGAAGCTATGGGTAAACTTTATCTTCGAAAAATTTCGGATTCCGGGCACGTGGGCCCGAGGTCATTTTGGTCATTTCACTAAGCGGAGTTGGGAATTAGTATAATTTGAATTGTTAACAAGTATTTGAGCATGTTGTCATTAGTTTGTCGTTAAATGGCTAGTTTTGGGGCATTGTGCGTCGGTTCAAGCCTTCGGAAGAATGTAGAATGCCGGTTATGGATCTTCGGAGCGAGGTGAGTCTCCTTTCTAAACTTGTGAGGGGGAAATTACCCCATAGGTGAGTTAAATTGATTATGTGCTCCTATTTGTGGGGGGCTACGTATGCACGAGGTGACAAGAGTCCGTGCGTAGCTACTATTTGCTATTGTCCGGGTAGCTAGGACCCAAAAGCATGAATACTTGAATTAATTGTAAATTCTTGGATAGCTCAAACTGCTTGTGTCACATGGAATTTGTAAATGAATTTCTAAAGAGATTTAACCTTACTCGTAAAATTTTTGTTAAAAGAGGAATTGATATATATATCGATAAACACTCCCTGATAAGTTCTTACTTGATTGATTGAGCATGTTATATTTGGATTAATTGTGAACCCTTTGAGGTTTTGAATTGCTTAAATCACATTAAATCTAAAAAGACTTAAGCTTCGCTTCCTCAGATTATTTAAAGAGAGTTGGCCTTTCTTGGATAATTGCTCCATGTTGACTTATTGACTGACTGTCTATCTGTGTGTGTTTATTTTGGAATGGGCCGAACGCCTCGGCAGATTAATAGATGCATCTATAGGCGCATCGTCGACCCTCGGCAAGTGCACATTTCTTTTCTGTTGGAGCGGGCCGTCGCCTCGGCATGATTTGCGCATGGTATTTGTGTATATTGATGCATGAGAAATTTTAAATGAAGATATTGCCTTTCATGGCTTGATGTAAATTGATAAATAAAGAAGAGTAAAACTTGAAAATCCTTTATTACTTGTTGAAGGTGCAATGCCTATTTTTCAGCTTTATGAGTTAAAACTGTATATATATATATATATATATATATATATATATATATAT
>NW_017676980.1:0-28385 GCF_001879085.1 Nicotiana attenuata
CTATAATGACTAAAGCAAAAGAGAGATAAGGCCCCGAAAGACTGGGGCTCACCAATAGCTGATACGAGATGTCCTAGCAAGCTGAATCGTCGACCTGTAAATTTTTACCTGCATCGCGAGATACAAGCCCCGAGCAAAAAGGGCGTCAGTACATTTGAATTGTACTGGTATGTAAAATAGCTGAACAAAAGAACTGTAAATACTGAAACTAAAACTGAACTGCTAGCTGATAAACTGATAACTGAACAAGGAAGTAAGGATGTGAATACTCCCTCTTCTGAATGATGAACAACTTGTTTAACTGAATTTTAAACTGCGGCCTCAGGCCCAATATATATATATATATATATGCACAACTGCGGCCTCGGGCCCAAGTATACGTATACATAACTGCGGCCTCAGGCCCAAAGATGCATAAAGCATAAACTGCGGCCTCATGCCCAAATACATTGTGTTCAACATTCAAGAATATAAAATCAGGAACTGAGAATCATATTACAATACATGGTACTGAAATAATGAGCCATACTGGGTTACATGATACTAGAATAGTGAATAGAATTAGACTGAGATGAGTATTCATAACAAGTTGATTTGTCATAACTGAAACTCATAGAATATCGAATGATTATGAGACTATGCCATCTGGAGAGTAGAAGTCCTACTACTGATCAGGGAACTAAGGCATAGTTCCTTTCTGAGGAGACTGGTAATGATCATAATGAATGGGACGTAGGGAGAATCATAGACATTCCCAAACGTAAAGAGTTAGCCTTACATACCTTAACTTCCTGCTCTTGAGCGTAATACAACGTTTGTCAATCCTTTCAACTTCAATCTATAGCAATACAAGTCAAAGGGATTCCACATTAGCTATAATGCTCATGTTTTGGTCACGTAAGCATTTTGTCAAACACTTGGTAAAAATAAAGCTTCATAGTCCTTATTAATGGTGTCTCTACACCCAACGACCCATTCTTTTGTTCCTAGATAAATTCTAAGGTCTCAAATGATTACACCAACATTATTCTTCATCACCCATAAGGCAAACAACACTCCTAACCAATAATCAACACTCAACACCCCAACCCTATAATCGTTCATGCTTTTCTATCAACCCCAACAACTCATGTCTCATGAACTAGGATTTATAATCATTAAACCAATGCTAGAATCAATTAGAGGGTGAAGACATTACCTTTTCGAAGTTCAAACCCTTGATTTTCGAGTTCTAGGCTTCCTTCTCTCAACAATGATGTCCCAATCGAATATCTAATGATATGGAGGGTTTACCCATGTTAATAAGATGTTGGAAAAGTGAAATTAACTTAGAATCACCATTAGAACTTACCTTGGGTGGTGGAAGGACCCTTAAGGAGTTAGGTTTTTGAGAGTTCCCCTTTCTAGAGCAAGTTTGTATGTTTTGGGGCTGTGGGGGACGAAATATAGCTTTGAAACGAATCCCCCCCCCACATGAGTTCGCGCACCTAGGGGCTTGTTCGCGCGAGAGTTCGCGCTCAACGGCAGTAACACTGCCTCCCACGCGCGAGTTCGCGCACCTGAAGGCTTGTTCGCGCGAGTGTTCGTGCATACGCGTACTGTTCTGAAAAATGCACATAACGTTTTACACAGAGATCTGCTCGGGCTCCATAATATATTGTTGGAAAGATATTTCAAAGGCCTACAACTTTCATTCTTTGCGTTTTCCCCAATCCCTTACAGATTTTCACTAAAACTTGATGGAAGACAGATCTTCTGCAACTTAGTCGATTTTTGTCAAATCTTATGCACCTCTCTTCCCATTTTGATTTTTGAAACAACTATTTTACCCACAATCATTCCGTTGGGACTTCACATGTTCAAAATATAACCTTACCACTCATTTACCACATTCACACCTAAGCCAAATTTACGGGGTGTTACATTAACTATCGTTTACATTATAGTTTGGCTCGAGAGGCCAAGATAGGTGATAGATTTGAGAAGGTGGTTGAGATTGCTAGGCACTGGGAGCATGTTCGCAGGCTTGAGCGAGAGGAGAGGGAGGGAAAGAGACCCTATGGTTTAGGTGGTTTTAGTGGTGCCTCATCTAAAGGCCGGTCTTATCACAATAGAGGTCATCCTTTTAGGCTCACTCAGGCATCTCGTCAGATTCCTCATGGTTCATCAGTTCGGCATAGTTCATAAAGTGCTCGCCCAGTCAATTATCATTCAGTGCACTGCCAGCATAGAGTTCTTAGCATTCTCTTACTACTTAGTGTTCCACAGGCAATTATTCGGGTTACCAAGGTCAACAGCCTTATAGGAAGGGTTGTTTCGGGCCTGGAGACTTGTGCCATCTCAAGAGCAATTGCCCAAGACTTCGGAGTAGGGTCCCACAGCAGAGCTTGTAGCCTAAAATTTCAGCACCAGTAGCCACACGACCAGCACAACCAGCTAGGGGTGGGGCTCAATCAGTCTAAAGTCGCCCAAGAGGGTGTGGTCAATCAGTCGGTGGTCAGGCCCATTTCTATGCATTTCCTGCCAGGCCAGAGGCAGTTGCTTCCAATGCCGTGATCAAAGATATTATTTCACTGTGCCACAATGATGCTTCAGTGTTAGTTGGATATGCCTGTTCATATATCTACACTAGTGGGTGATTCTGTTGTGGTGAACCGTGTATATCGGTTTTGTGTGGTGACCATTAGGAGTTATGAGACTAGTGTTGATCTCTTATTGCTCAAAAACATAGATTTTGATGTGATTTCAGGCATGGATTGGTTGTCACCATATCACGCTTTTCTTGATTGTCACGCTAAGACCGGGACACTGACTATGCAAGGATCGCCAAGGTTGGTGTTACACCCCGTGTTTTCGTACGTAAAAGTACATCGTAAGTCTTATGATATAAGCTCAGAAATGAGATCATCTTTGAAAGTACATAAAGCATGTTAATAATGTTTTCTTTGAGGTTACAAATATTAAAGATCATGGATAACAAGTACCAAGAGGGTTGGAAGGCTTAGAAGCTAAATGAATTGAAAAAAATAAGTTTCGTCAAAAGTCGACAAGTTGGGAATGTTATAACATGTACTTTTGGGGTGATACAAGGGTGATTAACATGATAAGAAGGTTATGTTATGGGTTATTTTATTCGTATAATAGTTGTGTATTGTGTTTTGAAGTCAGGCGAGCTGTGGAGCAAAAGTTTGCAAAGGTCATCAGAAGTTACATTAAAAAATATGCTGAAACATAGATCAAATATAGCTGAGATTTCCCCCCATTATACTTGGAATTAAGGGATGATCCACCAACCAAATTGAATATCTGCCAGTCTAGTTTCTGATTCGCTAAACCATTCATCAATACGACATCAGAGTAGAGAGATATTCGTATTCATAAGATCGTGCAGGCAGCCCCTATGGGACCCACTTGGTCGGTGGCTGACCTTCACTTGTTTTTATCTCGTTTTTGGGATGAGCTTTGCTCATTTTTCGACCTACTTCCATCCTCACACTCTCTAAACCCTCCCAAACAGTTCCCCAAGGCTCCAAACAAAGTTAAAAAAATACACCATAATCCAACATCAAAGTTAGCCAAAGGTGAAGAATAACCCCTCTATGGTGTTGTGATGTGAATAAGGATGACAGTGAGATAAGTTAAGCTTAGGGTCCGAATTTCATCTATTGCCTAAGGTATGTTTAACATCCTTTCGATGGTGTTTAAGGTTAATTACATGTTGTTCTTGGTGTTGGAGTGAAAGATTACAAGATAGAACTTGAGAGGTAAAGAGATGTTGTTATCTTTGTTAGGTTGTTTTAAGGCAATATATACATGTTGTTATGGCTGGAAATGGGGAAAATAACTTGATTATGATATGGTTTCTATTGTTATGCATGTCTATATGTTTATCAAGTGAATTAGTGAAAGAAACATATGAAACTTAAGATTGGAAGTGAATACGGATTCCAATGGGAGCTTGTTGATCGTCGTGAAGTAGTTGTAGCTTGTTGTTATATGGTGTCTTGTTATTGATATTTATATGTTGTTGGATTTCTCTAGTTGTTTTTGTTGGTATATGGTATTGGAGGAGGCCCTTGTTACGGGGAGATGCTGCCGAATTTACGTCAACGAGCTAATAGCTTAAGTAACGAACTTAACCTTTACTCATCACTGATTTTGAATCTCCTTATGCTATGGTAGATTGAGTTGAGTTGTTTGAAGATTTTCTTGGAAGGTATTAAGGACTCAATTGGGTTAAGGTATGTTAAGGCTAAACCATTCCTTCATTTTGATATGATCTCTTAACTACATGCATTTGATAATGAGACAAAAAAAGAAGTTCGTACTCCTGAATTTACGTACATTATCCTAGTCTCATAAGTTACAGTATTCTCCCTTATCGGGACTTTATATAGACAGTACTATAGTAGTTTCACCATCATCGAGCTATAATCAGTGGGTAGGTTCCTATTGGGCAACCTCTGATCAAATGGTAAGTTATATACCGAGCCTATTATGGCTGAGCGCCTATGAGAAGGCCAAGAATGGACGAGGTACAGAGCCTAGTATGGCCGAGCGGCTATGAGCGAGCCTACTACGGCACAACAGTTATATATGCCAAGCCTTATAGGGCCAGACAACTATTTTACTTACTATATTGAGAGAGTTGAGTCAGTATCAGGAGGTAAGTACATCTTCAAATCATCTTTGACTCCAGCTACATTCAGTTATTATACTATCAGTTCAGTTTTAGCTTTCAGTTATTCTATTGCCTTACATACTTGGTACATTATTTCGTACTGACATCCCTTTTCTGGGGACGCTGCATTTCATGCATGCACGTTCGGATAGACAGACAGGTAGACCTCCTCAGTAGGTGCTGTCCGAGTTCAACTTTATCGGTAAGCTCCACATCCTTCGGAGTTATCAGATCTAGGGTTTTGAATACATATGGTGTGTTTGTATATGTATATATATATATATATATATATATATATATATATATATATATATATATATATATATATATATATATATATATATGGGTAGGTCGAGGCCCTGTTCCGACCACAACACATCCATCAGTAGAGGCTAGACATATCCTGTCAGTCAATGCAGTATGTTGGGCTTGTAGGCCTTGTATGTATATTTTTTTTGTCAACTGTAGTAGTTATGACTGCCTTGTCAGCCCAGCATTATATTTATGTTCAGTCAGAGCTAGTCTCTGTTTAGTTTTATATTTTGTTTTACAAATTGTCTTGCAATTTGGCCCTATGGCCAGACTATGACATTGTATGTTCATAGTCCCTCCGCCTCAAGTTGGTGCGCTCGGTAAAGTGAGGCACCAGGTGCCGGTCTCGCCTCCCCAGGTTTTGGGCGTGACAGTTGGAGTAGAGAGGCTCCTTGGATCATATTCTTAGTAAATAGCAGGGTAATGGTAGTTTGGGGTTGAAGGATGGTATGCTGGTGGAGGTGTTTGATAGGTGAGGGGAGACATTGGACCTTGGGCTACCATCACAGTGCCTAGTTCTTTCTTCTTTGAAATGCCTACAAACTGTACGACTTTATTGGTAGCTTGCCGTGCTTCAAAGTTGGTGACCATGCTACTTTTGATGCCCTCCTCGATTCTCTCTCCCAACTTGATGAAGTCAGATAACTTATGATTCTCCATGACCATCAATCTCTCATAGTACTGTGGGTCTTAAGCTCTGACGAAAAACTTGGTCATTGGTTATTCTTCTATTGGCGGTCTTACCTTGGCGGTCTCACCTTGGTGGCCTCTGATCTCCGATGGGTGGCATACTCACGGAATGTCTCTGTTGGTTTCTTCTTGAGGTTCTGGATATAGAAAATGTCTGGTGCATTTTCTGTATTGAACCTGAACCTGTCCATAAAGTCGAACATCGTACTTACCTAATTAGGCCACTTCTCTGGGTTCTGACTAATGTACCAGGACAAAGCATCCCCAGTGAGACTTTGCATGAACAACTTCATGCGGATTTCCTCGTTATTGCCTACTCCCATGAGTTTATTGCAGTAAGTCCTCAAATGCACCTTGGGATCACCGGTGGCATCAAACATCTCAAAATTTAGTGGGTTGTAACCTCCAGTATATCCACGTCTTGCCGGATACACAAGTCTTCATAATTCAAATCTTCGACACCATTCCGTCCCTGAATGCTCTGGACTCTTCCAGACAACTTCTTTAACTCTTCAGCCATGTATCCGGATGAGCAGGTCCTTCTCAGTTGGTTTGGGTAGGTATAGTGTTTGTTGCAGGGTGTGTGGTAAAGTTTCCACGTATATGGGGTTGCCTTGGTGTGATCCTGGACTTGAGTGTATTGATGATCATTGATTGAGGTCTGGGGTGGATGGTGGGTAGGTTGTGGTATGTTCTGGGGGATATGATAGGTGGTGGTTTACAGTTATTGGGTCATATTATGGCGGTGTTGTTGAGGAGTTTGTAATGGTGGAGGGTTAACATTTGGGGGGGGGGGGTGCAGGGTTGTGGCATTGATGTGTTGAGGGAGGTTTTTTGGAGGGGTTGGGTTTTGGGGTGGTGTCTAGTTTTGAGTGGTAGCATTCTGATGATTGATGTCGGGGATATTCAAAGTAAGGGAGAGGTTGGAGAGATTTCGGACCCGCCACATTCTCTGCTACAGGAGCATTGTCTTTCTTGTTTCCACTCAAACCGTCCATTTTTCCTTTATCTTGCTTTTGATGTCGTTGAGAGGGGGAGGACCCCTAGATCCAGTGTGATATGCTGACGTTGCCAGAATGCATGAACCAACCTTTGGGAATAGGAATAGTCAAAAATAGAGAAAAATAAAAGGTAGCCAAGTTAGTAAGACGAAATAAAAGAATCTTACAGTATTTAAACAGACAATACATAAGGCATGTAATGGTTCACGTCCTAATTTGGGGACCTTGTTACGCCCGAGGTAGGCCTAAGAGACAAATAGACTTGGAGAGTTTTTTGCCAACATTTCTTTATCCCGTTACCGCAATAATAAATCAAACCAAACTATTGATAAATCGAAATAATACTATAGATTCAGTAATGACACAAAGTCTTGTTACATCGAATCTAAACGAAATCTAGCTATATAACAATAAAAGAAAACCCTCCTATTCTACATGGTCCCAATGGACCTTCTTCATGCCTAACCTTCTTGGCCCTATCAATCATATTCCTAAGGTCACGCATGTCGAGCAGCAAGACGGTACCCTTCTTACATGATTCCTGTCACATGGTGCGAGGTCGTTCCACCAATCAATCAAAAGAGGTCGGATATTCTGAAGCATGCCGAACCTGGGAATTTCATGCCTCATTTTCTGCATCAAACAAAAGATTTAACCCCTTCCCCCTTCGGATTTGATTAATTATGTAATAACAGTCAATATGTTGGCATATTTCTCCAAGTAATTCACATAGCATGAATGCGTCCCTTGGGATTGTAGAGATCTCTTTGGACTTTGGACAAGGCTTAGCTAAATTGATTAATGCGCACGAGTGTTTAGTCCATTATAGGTTTTAGCATGATGCATGCACATTTTTAATCAGAGTGGGTTTGTAGAAGGGTCTAAACTGATACTCTCAAGCGGACTATTTGAGAGGGAAAGGCACGGGACCATCGACAGCACCACTGATCAACTAATCTATCGCTAATAAGCCTTTCCGATTTAACAAGAGTATTTATGAAAAGAGTGGACACTCATCAAGCGCGGCTATGTTGATTGTAGGCATGAGTGGAATATGATGTTGAATACATGCAGTTGCGAAAGTAATAAAATGTAGCCAAGTAATTTTCATGATGAAAGCACATAGAATTAGTATTACACAATGTGATAAAATAAGAGAGAAAGATTACGGAAAAGACAAAGGGAAAAAGTTAGCATTGTTTACAAAAATCAAAAACAATTAGACCGAAGCGAATAAAAGAGATAGGGAAAGGAGATTCATGATATAGAAATTTTGAGCAAATAAAGTGGGTGGGGGTGGGGGGTGGGGGTGGGGGGGTGAAGAGGGAGATACATGAATGAAGTCAAATAATTTAATAATCCACACAAGCAAAATTATTTATGGTAAGAGCCTAAGTATATTCCTCGCAGAGTTGTCATGCTGTCATGCCCGGTTTTCTCGTGAAAGTGGGTTTTGATATATGACAACTCTTTTAAATGGGTATTAAAAGAGAAGAGTCGCCACCTAATGATGTTTAAGGTGCGTTAGGGCACCTATTTGCAAATAACTCCGTTTTAACTAGTCTGTATCACCATAGATCGTGTAAGGGCTCAAATTACCTCAAAGAGAAGGGGTTAGATCCACAATTGTAGTTTCCGACCGAATTTTACACTATGTAGCTTATCGAATTATAATTACATTACGTTATAATATCAATTAAAGAAGAGCAAGGAGTCAAAATCACCAATTATAAGATGAAACAAGTGATAAAAGAAAGTGCACATATGAAAGAAGTAGCTTATCCACTAATAAGTGATTGGTACAATCTTTTGAGGATTACAAGATATAACCTAGTTCAATTGAAGTTCAATAAACTAGTGTACAAATAGTAACTAATATATGGGGGGTCCTAAGTTTTTAAGCCTAAAGGATCAACCTGTGTAACATAAATAATATTTTGCAACTTCCTTAAGTGTAAGGGTTGCTCATATTATTCAACGGGCACAGACTATCTCTTCTTACTACCCAATTGCTATCTTGAAGTTGTTTACCTAAGTGTTCTAGTTCAATTCTAAATCGCGCCCTATGCGTGCTTTACCCGGCCCATGCCTATAGTCCAGGAGGCTTTTGGACCTACTATTTTGGTGGTTCTAGACTTTCCTTAGGCTGCTCAAAATGATAAAACTTAGCGTATGCAATCAAAATAAATAGGATTTCACATAAATAACACAAAAGACTCAAGTTCACCTCCTCATATAGACTCACGTGCACGCGACTAATTAGGCGAGCAATTATTACTTATATTGAATGGGTTCAAGATGAGGTAGGCGGGGCAGCTATAATAGGCATGCTTGGAATTGTAACATGTTAAGTTGTTCAAACCTTATAGGCATGACTTCTATGTGATTAAGCATTCCAATAGTTAATACAGAGTCTTACATGCAGGATTTCTGGATGACCAAGTTTAACGATTAAGCTGTTTTTAAAACATAATTCTGTTAAAGGATCCTATAGTAAAGCTTTCTAACATTAAATTAACTCTAGGTCATGAACATGAAAATTAATCAGCACATGGTATAGATAATTCCCAAAGATGGGGCATGGCAAGCAAACAAGACGAATAAAGCCCTATAGACATGTTGTCTATCCGATCATGCAAGAAATAAAGTATCACAACCCCCCATTTTCACTAATTCTCCATTATTCGTTATTACAAGTTATAAAGGACCAAATGAAATAATACAAATTCAAATATTACTAGTTATAGAGTGAAACAACTACAGGCCCAATAGAATAATGACAGGCCCACTACAAAAAATAACCAAGTGATGTTTCTGAGCCTTCAACAGAATTACTCTTTGCACGACCAGCGGACCTACATTCTAGACTTACAAAGACAATTAGAGTATATTGAACCCAATACCCAGGTCCATCAACATATATGCCCAACACCAAGCCCAAGCGAATACCTTACTTACCCAATTGGGTGCCAAACTTAACAACACAAGTGAAAAACTACACATTGAATTAATTAAACAGCTTTTGAAACTCACACTCTTAGTTCTTAAGACTGCAATTAACAATAGTTCTAACCAAAGCATATAAACAAGTTCACATGAAGTTTTGGCAAGCATAGAAGTCATACATAAGGTGGATTGAAAAAATTAGAGAGCACACATTAAGTAGTAGGAAAGCATGTTTGGCATGACAACATGATCAAGAATTAACTCTAGGAAAGTATTAAGTTGCACATGGATGATTCAATAGGAATTAGAACACATTCTAAGCATGAATTGGTTTATCACAAGAATCTAGAACAAGGTAGACAAGTAAACTCAGGACAAGCAGGAGATATAAGCATTCAGGCACAAACACACTAGGCTAAACAGTCTTAAGAGAGCCAAAAATCATTCATGTTTAACACATGTAATAGACATACATCAAAGTTAGAATTTAGGCAAGTTCAGATGCTAGACAAAGTATAGTGCCACAAGAATAAGTTCAGAGAAAATAAGGCTGCAAACAGAGACGACATAGTAGCATATTGATTCATAAAAGTTTCAGTGACATTGATATACAGAGCATGTACACAGATGAAAAAGAATGAAATTGCGAGGGTCAAAAATACTTACCAGTTACAAATTAACAAACAAGTAAACAAGCAGAATAACTTCTTCAGTACTTTGTTAATAGAAAAAGAGAGTAGCAGAACCCCAAACCTAGTGTGTCAGAGTCCACAAGGGCTTCAAATGAGCACCGAGCAGTTCTCTCACTAGGAAGGTCGATAAAGCAAATTTTAGAGGCCTTGACTTTCAGCCGGCCAAGAACCAAAGTTTCAGAATAGAGTAAGTAAGCAAGTGAGAGAGTGATAGATGATTAAAGTCTGTCCAAAATGGGAAGTCGGGGTAGGGTTATATAGTAATCAATTTGAAAAAACAAACACGGAAAACAATCAATTAAACATAAATAAGGCAAGAAAATATCTCATCCAATCAGAATCGGTAAAGGAGAAGGAAAATCTCAAAACCTAGTTGGGTCAAACCAACGGTGAGAATCGTTCCTTGTTGAGTGTATATGGAGGGAATATTATCCAAATCCCAAAGATTCGAGTCATCACAGTCCGATCTTGGAGGTTGTACTTGCCAAAGTTAGTCAAGTACCTAAGTAATATCATAAACTGTAAAGCCCCGTAGATTTGCATAGTGGACTCGGACTACTTATGTAAGTTTTAGAGGGTAATAGAGTCAATCACTGAGTTTGTACGGACCCACATAAGGGTATAAAGGTGATTGAAAAATGATGATGTATGTATAGTTCAAGTCGAGGTGGTTGGGAGTGTCAAAATATCAAAAGGATGTAAAAACATTAATTTTGAAAAGTTGGTTGAAATTGGCAAAAAGCAGCGTATTTAGGCCCTAACGCGCGCTCAGCGCACGAAAGGAAAATAGAGTTCCAAGGAATAAACCAGCGCATTTAGTCTGTAACGCACGCTCATCATGCGCTAGGAAATATGCCTGAGTAGTGATATCTCATGTTACACGCGCGCCGCGTGCCCGTCGCGAGGTCCTCTGCAATATAAATATATATGAGTGGGGAGAAACGGATTTCAAGGCTAGGGCATTTTTCTCCATCTCCCATCCGACCAAGGCTTTCAATACACACTTAAGGTAAGTTTTTAAGAGTGTTGTTATGATGATTTTACTTCTCAATCACTAATTACAACAAGGTTTTGATTGGATTCTATAGGATTTCTTCAAAATCTCAAGAACACCCCAAAACTTGACTTTCAAGATTTGGCCTTCATGAGGTAATATTTCACTCTTAAACCTATATGCATGGATTGTTAGTGAATATATGAGCAAGAAATAAGTATTAGCACTTATTGGATGATTCTTGGAAGCCATAAATACTTAAACTAGATTATTGGGTGTTGTAGAGATTTTGTAATGAGTTAATTAGTGAAATTTGGTGGATGCGAGTTCATTGATGATTATGATGGTGCTAAAGAAGGCTGTTAGCAATCAAAGGATGGTGAATTATATCTTTTTGGTGGGAAGGAAGGATTGTTGGATGAAGAAATACCATTACTAGAGGTAGTTGAAATTTATGCACTCTAGGTGTTTGATAAAATGCCAAAATGATCAAAAGCCTAGAAATTATTACTAATATTGGTCCAATTGAATTATGTTGATGTAGATTGATGTTTTAAGAGTAGTGAGAGGTTTTAGTATCACTAAAGATCTCCATCAAGGTATGTTGGCTAAACCTCTCTCTTAGAATCGAATTCTACGATGTTCTTGTAATTTCCGAGTTATTCATTATAAATTGACTATTACAAATAAGCTTTGTGCCAAAAGATATATATATATATATATATATATATATATATATATATTCAAAATGTGTCCCGGATGCTCTTATCATAATGCATTATCATTTGAGAATGTGTTCAAAGTACGGGCTGTGTATAAAAATGTTGTGACTTCAAGTCGAGTTCAAATGAAAGCTATTATGCCAAATTGTGTAAGAAATCTCTATGTGCCTAAGATTCTTATTTGCTAACATGTATATTTAAAATATTGATTTGCAAATCCTTGGTGTTGATGATGTTTGAAAGCAATAGAGGTGAGCATGAAATATGAAATACGTCCAATGTGCGACGAATGATATTACGTTGGGGGCCGTTAGTGCCAATGAAACAAAGAGACGTCTAAAAGTTATTGAAACGAGTTTTTAATCCTTTTAATAAATAAATGCTGTGGGAGTAATGTTAGTCACCGAGGAAGGGTAAGTTGAAATAACCTAATCCCGAAACTACACGTGCCGGTGTAGGAGTTAATTATGAATATTCCCCTTTATTGGGATGAGATTGTTACACCCCATATCTTCGTACAAAGAGTATTCGTAAGTCAATTTATTTAAGCTCAGGAATGAGATCATGTTTTAGAATACATAAAGTAAGTTAATCATGTTACCTTGGAGATTACAAATCTTTAAGATCATGGATAAAAAGTACCAAGTGGGTTGAAAGGCTAAGAAGCTAAACAAATTAAAGAAAATAAGTTTCATCGAATGTCGACAAGTTGGGAAGGTTGCAACGTGTACTTTTGTGATGCGACTAGGGTTCTTAACAAGATAAGTGGGTTATTTTATGAGTTATTTTAGTTGTATGATAGTCGTGTGTTATGTTTTTAAGTCAAGCAAGTTGTGGAACAAAAGTTGGCAAAGGTCATCACAAGTTACATTAATAAATGTGCTGAAAATTAGGTCAAATGTAGATGCGATTTTCTCCCAATTTACTTCAATTATGGGGTGATATACATACCAAATTGAAGATCTATGAGTCTAGTTTCTAACTCATTAAACTGTTTATTGATACGACATCAGAGTAGAGAGATATTTGTATTTTTACGAGACTGCACCAAGCAGCTCTCTATGGGACCCACAATGGCGGTTGATATATATATATATATATATATATATATATATATATATATATATATATATATATAAGACGCCTCAACCCCGTTTTAACTCATTATTTTCAATATCTTCAGACCCTAGACACCTAAAAACACTCTCTCAAGGTTCTCTCATTATCCAAGACCCAAACAAAGGGCAAACAACACAAATCTAATGTCGGGAATCCGTCGCACTAGTAAGTTTCTTGTTCTTCTTGTTGTTGCTGATTTTTGGGTGGTTCTAGCTCGTGTGGGAGGTTGTTTTAAGTGGTTTATGTTCTGTAAAATACTCTACAAAGGTATTCATATCAACCCTAGGTTATTTCAAGCCTTGAAAATGGATTACACCATATTTCAACATCAAAAGTTAGTTCTAGTGAAGAACAACACCTCTTTGAGGTTGTGTTGTCATTGAGGATAATTGTGGGATGTGTTTGGATGAAATTTCAAGTTGTTGCTACTGGTTAAAGTGAGTATCACATACTAATAATTTTTCTTAAGCTTTCTTGTATGTTGGTTAAGTTGGTAGGATGTAAACTACAAGATAATACTTGGATTAGCTAAAGTCACTTCTATGGTGTTGTATTGCCATTGAGGGCTGTTGTAAGCTAAATATAACTTGGATTTTGACTTGAAGCTACTGTAGGTGGTATTTTTATTGTGTTCTTGCATGTGCTTAAGGTTATCTTGATGTTGATTAAGTTAAATGGATGTACAGACATGAAGTAGTGAATAAAGTTGCTTATTGAAGATAGTTGGAGTTGTGGATTATTTCCTTTGTTATAAATATATGGTATAAGGATGGAATCATTGATGAATGAATTCATTATCATGTTAATGATGCTTTTAAGTTAATGTAAGAAGTCTATAAGGGATGATAATGGGGTTGAAGGGTGATGAAGGGATTCAATCGGAGCTTGCCGCTCGTCGTGATTTGTTGATGGCTTGTTAATGAAATATTTTGTACCCTATTGTTGATGTTGTTCTTATTGTATTGCTCTGGTTGTTGTTGTTGGTATATGGTATTGGAGGAGGCCCTTGTTACAAGGGAGATGTTGCCCAAATTTACATAAAACGAGCTACTAGTTTAAGTTACAGACTTAGCCTTTACTCAACATAGATTTTGAATCTCCTTATGCTATGGTAGACTAAGTTGAGTTGTTTGAAGAGTTGATTGGAAGCTATTAAGAACACAAAAATGTTAAGGTATGTTAAGGCTAAACCTTCCCTTCATTTTGGCATGATACTATAACTATATGTGTTTGATAACGAGACATAAAGAGAAGTTCGTATTCTTGAACTTATGTACAATATCCTAGTCTCATAAGTTACAGTATTCTTCCTTATAGGGACTTCATACTCAATTTAGTATTTTCTTCTTTCACCCAAGAGAGTAGAGAGTCTATATATACATAATATTACAATATTTTCACGACCATCGAGCTATAATCGATTGGCAGGCCCCTATTGGGCAACCTCAGATCAGATGGTAAGTTATATACTGAGCCTACTGTAGCCGAGCGCCTATGAGAGAGCCCAGAACGGCCAAGATACAAAGCCTAGTATGGCCGAGCGCCTATGAGCGAGCCTACTACGGCAGAGCAGTTACACATACCGAGCCTTATAAGGCCGGACAACTATTTTACTTACTATATTGAGAGAGTTGAGTCAGTATCAGCACGTAAGTGTATCTTCATATTATCTTTGACTCCCAGTTACTTTCAGTTATTATATTATCAGTTCAGTATCAGCTTTCAGCTATTCTATTGCCTTACATACTCGGTACATCATTTCGTACCGACGTCCCTTTTGCCGGGGACACTGCATTTCATACTTGCAGGTCCTGACTGACAGTTGGCCAGACCTTCCCAGCAAACAAAGTCAAACATCAGCTTTGTTGGTAATCTTCACTTCCTCGGAGTTACCAAGTCTAGACCTTGGAGTCCATTTTATATATACATGTTTGATGGGCAGGTCGAGGCCCTGTCCCGACCATGGTATAGTTCAGTTATCTCTAGATGTTTGTAGATGAGTCTTGTATATTTTGTATATCAGTAGATGTTCATGGCGGCTTCGTTGGCCTGCACAGTTATATATATAAGCTTTTGGGTATGTTTACCCCACATATGAGAGAGACGTTATTTTCAGGCGATTCAGAATATGGCCTCATCGCCCTAAGTTGAGGGTTACCCATCCAGAGTTTACAGTTATAGAGTGGTACGCTCGGGCCGAGTATGACATCGGGTGCCGGCCATGCCTCTTCAGGTTTGGGGCGCGACAGAGATGATTGATAGAAAAGGGTGATGTCAATCCACAAAGCATTATGGTGACGACCTAACTGGTCGGGTCGTGATCGGATGCCATGCTGCATACATGGTGGTGATTGTGGTTGAAATTGTGATTGAGATAATGATTGAGATTGAGATAGAGATAGTGATTGTGATTGTGGTTGATGTCTTGAGTGAGATGGCCTAGCCGATCAAGCCGTGATCGGACTCCGTGCAAAATACACGGTGGTATATCTATATCGGTGGTAAGATCTCCCACCCGAAAATATAAAAATTTCTTGAAAACTTTTCTTGTTCCTAACTTGATGTTTTGGGTATTGTTTGAGACTCCCATTGATTTTTATGATTCCTCTTCCTTGTGTTATCATTCGTTCTATTGAGAGGGTGTTAAGTCATTCATACTAGTACTACCATTCCATATGTACTAACGTCCCTTTTGCTGGGAGCGCTGCATCTTTAATGTATGCAGGTGGTTCCACAGCAGGCGGCTTTGATTGTTGATAGTGGTACACCCTCTTTCCAGCTGACTTGGTGAGCCCCACCTTATCTCGGGGTCGTATGTCTTTTGTCCTTATGTATTATATTTTGAGGTATAGCCGGGGCCTTGTTTCCGGAACCAACATCGTACTCTTTTGTATCTATTAGAGGCTTTGTAGACATAGTGTTGGTTGTACGTTGGTGTTGGAAAAGTCAAACTAGTAATGTTATACTTGTACCATGTTCCACATCAAACCATGAAAGTGTATGTATTTTGAAAGTTATAAATTACGTAACAAATGATAAGGGGTCGGTGTTGTTTACATGATCCTCCCCATTGTCTGATCAATGAAAGAGATCTTTCTTTATTTATGAGTGGGTTCGGGTAGAAGGTATTGTACTGGCTTGCTCGGCTGGGTTATTTCGGTTGAGCGCCAGTCGCACTCCCCGAGATTGGGGCGTGACATAAACAAGTGACCAGTAGCGAAAGGATATTAATAAGGTAAGTATATCAAAGATTGATTCCATTTCTAGGTCGGAATTAGAGAGAAATTAGGAGGCGGCTGCTAGGATTTACAGAAGGGAAGAGGAAGTTGAGAGAATATAGGGGTGGGTGGGCGGAGAAAAATGAGTTAGGTTTTTGCGGCGAGGGTAATTAAAAATGGGTGAACGACAATGGGTCTTGATCATTTAAGATAAACGGCCATGATTAGAGAAAAGCGGGGACGACCGAAAAATGGGTCTCGACCAGGTTATGATTAAAAAGGGTTGTTTGGTTTGGGCCAGGGGAGATTGGGCTAAGGGTTTGGGATATTTGGACCAGTGATTTGGGCCTATTTAGGCCGAAAATTGGCTAAAAATGGGTTGGAATTAAAAATAAATATAATTAAAAAATTAAATTAATAAAATAGCTAGATAAGTATATAAATGCTATTTATGCAATTTAATACTTTGAAATAATGGCTCATGATTGTAAAAATACAAAAATACTATTTTGACATAAATAATATAGTAAATGCAATTATTATGAGAATATAGGCTATTATTATAAATAATATAATTAATGGGTAAAAATACGAATATAACTATATATAAAAAAGTAATATATTATAGAATATGCCTATGGATATAAATAATTAATTTAAATCACTCAAAATAATTTGAAGTAATAATTAGTAAGTATTTGACAATTTAGAAAAATGCAAGAAATCAATTTTAAAAAAATTAAAAATGATAGAAATCACCTGTATGAGTTCTATAAATTGGGTAATAATGCAAAATAATATTTCGGAAGTATATGAAATATTTTATCAAAATATGAGGGTAAAATTGAGTACCAACACTATATACTATATATATGGAGGTAACGTATCCGCAAGGTGTCAAGCGCATATGCAAATATCAGGGCTTTTTCATGCATGAATAGTTTGATAAGCTTTGTATGCTCTATTTGCTTTACTTGTTGCATGACTGTTTGAGCATCTTTATTATGTTAGTATCATGTTGTAGACATTTTTCACATGCTAGTATAACATAATAGAATATATGTATGGCAGATTACGCGCTTTATGTGCTAGTCATGTACTAATCATATACACTTTAATTTGCATATTCTATATACACCTTTTTGTGATTATAGCACATTAGTTGTTCATGTAAATTTATGATATGGATGTGACTTGGCCATGCGATTGCGTGTGAATTTGGATTTATCTCTCTAAAGTTACTTAATTACCCGTGCTACCTCAAGAATGTGCAGGCATGTCTCACGATCCCAAAATCGGCCCGGTCGTGATGGCGCCTATCGTGAAACTAGGCCAGCCGACACGTTTCCGAAATAATCCACATTTTATTTACAACTTAGGTAAAACCATTTTTCATCTGAAATCCGATAAAAGATATAAAGTCAAAATCAAAACAAAACGAAAAAAATACAAGCCCGATCTCGGGTGTCACTATGTCATGAGCAATACTACATCTATTCCGAAAAATATAACTAAACCAAATTAGTCTAAAAATATCCAAAATACACTAGAGGGTAGATAAGGAAGGAGAAAGTCGGGACTGCGAACGTTAGGCACCTACCTCGATATCTCCGATGAAATCTGCGTCTGGAACAGTCAACAGCTACTACCGTGGCCTGAGATACCTGGATCTGCACACAAGGTGAAGGGGTAACGTGAGTACACCAACTAAGTAACTATCAAGTCCAAACCATGGACTGACAGGTAGTGACGAAACTAAACCTCAGCAGTTATAACACAATTAAATGGAACAGTAAAATAGGCATGCTGTCAGTTCAATTATTCAAATCAACAGTAAAGCAAAGTACATATCCGGACAATGTGGTGTAGAACTCAGTAAATCTCTACATGCAAATGCCAGAAATATATGATATTGCACCATGTGCTCCCACTCTCAAGTGCTCAATCACTCGGTACTGTATATGGCCATCTGGCCCAGGGAAGATGTAACGACCCGGCCGGTCGTTTCATGTGTTACCGCTCCGTTTCCCCCATATTCATGCTTCTGATTGTCTAGTTTAGCTGTATTACGTGCTATCGGGTTGGTTGGCTCGGGTTCGGAGAGGTGTTGGTAAGGTTTGAGTAAGCTTAAGTTGGACAAGTCAACAAAATGTTGACTTAAGTGAAAAAGGGATCGGATGTGAATTTCGATGGTTCAGATAGCTTTTGGGGGGGGGGGTGATTTGGGACTTAGGAGTGTGATTGGAATATGTTTTGGAGGTCCGGAGTAGCTTTAGGCTTGAATTGGCGAAGATGGATTTTAGGCGTCTCCCGATTGATAGGTGAGATTTTGATATAGGGTTCGAAATGGAATTTTTGGGAGTTGCAGTAGGTTCGTTGTGTCATTTGGTATGTGTTTGCAAAATTTTGGGTCATTCAGACGGGGTTTGATAGACTTTTTGATCAAAAGCGTAATTCGGAAGATTTTTGGAACCTTAGGCTTGAATCCGATGTGATTTGGTTGATTTGATGTTTTTTGAGGTGTTTTGAAGATTGGTATAGGTTTGGATAGTGGTATGTGACTGGTTTGTGCTTTTGGTGGAGGTCCCGGGGGCCTTGGGGTGATTTCGGATGGTTGACGGAAAGTTGGGAATTGGGAGTTGGCAGCTGAAGTTGAGTTTGCTGTCATAACCGCACCTGCGGCTAGGGGACCGCAGGTGCGGGCTCGCAGAAGCATCCAGTGGGTCGGAGATGCGGAATTGGCCATGGGAGCTGGAAACGCAGAAGCGGCTGGTTGAGTGCACCTGCGGTATCGCAGGTGCGGTCCCAGACTTTTAAGTGAAATCCGCAGGTGCGGCGGGTTAGACCGCAGAAGCGGTTTCGCAAAAGCGGAAAATGGACCGCAGGTGCGGAATCCCTGGGTCAGAGAGTATATATTTCACCCTTCGCGATTTCCAGACTTTCTTCACATTTTTAAAATGGGTTTTGGAGCTTTTTGGGAGATTTTGAAGAGGGAATCAGAGGGAACGTCATTGAGGTAAGATTTGTGAACCTAAAACTCGTTGCTATGGTGTTATTTCATTGAGTAGGCTTGAAATTTATGGAAATTTGCGGGTAAATATTGAAAAAACTAGGGGCTGGAATTGGAGACCTAGAATTTGGGATTTGAGGGGTCAACTGCGGTTGAATTTTGGTAAATTGATATGCATGAACTCGTGGGAAGATAAGGATTCCATTTATGTTAATTTTGTCGGATTCCAAGAAGTGGGCCCAGGGGTCGGGTTTGGTTAATTTAAGGATTCGTGTCGTAATTTGATTATTTTTGCATGGGCTTCTTTCCCTTAGCATATTTTGACGTCATGATTCTGATTTTGGTTAGATTCGATGCGAGTTGAGGCCGAGACGAGAGGCAAGGCATCGCGGGCTAGAGTTTGGATCGGATAAAGGTAAGTAATGATTGTAAATGCTGTCCCGAGGTTGTGAAACCCCGGATATCATATCGTTGTGCTACTTTGAGGTGACACACACGCTAGATGACGAGCGTGGGGCCGTGCACCGTTAGGGATTGTGACTTAGTCCGTCCCGTATGACTGTTTAACTGTGTAGTTGATTAAAAACTGTTTGCTATCATCATGTTTTGGGCGGAATGCCATATTTTGGGCTCGTGCCAACTGTTTGGACCCTTAGGGGATTTTACTACTATTTCCTCACTATTTTGACTTCGAAATTGTATTCAGTCATGCTATATTCTCCTATTTTCACAACTCAGCCATCTTTACTCATTTTTGATATTTTAAATGATATTTTGGGCTGAGCATCATGTTTTACTGTTGCCCGTGAGGCTTGTGAGATTCCGACTAAGTAAGGCCGAGGGCTTGTATTGTGAGGATACTATGGGATCGGGCTACGCGCCGTAGCATGTGGTAATTATTTGTGACATATGAGAGGCCGAGGGCCTGATTTATTATGCCACGAGGTGGCTTGTGATTGATATGAGGCCGAGAGCCCGTTGATTATGCCACGAGGTGGCTTGTTATTGCGCTTGGGCCGTAAGGGGCCCCTCCCGGAGTCTGTACACCCCCAGTGAGCGCGGGCACCCAGTTTGTGATGTGATATAGCCCGAGGGGCTAATGTTGTACCATGTTATTGCCCGAGGGGCTGATACGAGTGATTGCGAGATAGCCCGAGGGGCTGGTTCTGTTGGTATATTGCCCGAGGGGCTGATTTGTGTTTCTATCTTTTATCCTTGGTTTCATTCACTCGTTTAAAAATGTTGAAAAGTGTTTTAAAATGGTTTTACTGAACTAAGATGTGTATTAAGAGTTTTACTGTTTTATTGCATTGTTCTGAATATATACTGTTTTGTGGTAGCATTATGCTGTGGTTTACGTATTTTCTTACTGCTCAACTGCCTTTACTTTTATTATTTACTAAGTTGGCGTACTCATATTACTCCCTGCACCCCTGTGTGCAGATTCAGGAGTCTCGGGTCACGCTAGCGAGGGCTGATTTGCTTCCAGCAGCCTTGTTTGGAGTTGACTAGGTTGCTGCTTGGCGTTCGCAGCCCAGTGCTTCTCCTTCCTACTTTTATTTCGTTTGTTCTTGCTTCGTATTAGACTATGTTGTCTTTTCATAATCTTAGACAGATTTTAGATGCTCATGACTGGTGACACCCCGATGTCGGGCTGTGTTGTTTCCGCATTTGTTCTATTTCACTATATTTTGGGTTTTATCACTTATTAATGACTTGATTATGAATTATTATAACTATTAATTGGTTTTGGGGGTTTGTGTCAGCTGGCCTTGCTTCAAGAGGCGCCAGCACGATCGGGTCCGGTTTGGGGTTGTGACAAGTTGGTATCAGAGCCTAGGTTACATATGTCTCACGAGTCATGAGCAGGTTTAGTAGAGTCTCGCGGATCGGTACGGAGACGTCTCTATTTATCCTCGGGAGGCTGCAGAACCTTTAGGAAAAACTTTATATTCTTGAAATTCTTGTCATGCCAATCTGATGATCCGAGTACTAAATTTCTGTTATTCTATTCTCTCACAGATGGTGAGGACACGAGCGACCGGTCAGGATGGACGACCACCAGTACCACCAGCTGGGGCCACTAGAGGCCGAGGACGCGGTCGAGGACATGGTAGGGGCAGAGGTGTAGCCTACACATCAGCTAGGGCCGCACCTGCAGATCCACCAGCTGCCCCAGTTCAGGATCAGGTCCCAGTTGTGGACGCTCCAGCAGCACCGGCTCAGGCACCAGCTGTGCCCATTGTGATTCCAGGTCTTCAGGAGACCTTGGCCCAGATCTTGACCGTGTGAACGAGTCTTGCTCAGGCGGTCGCAGTTTCTACTGCCGCAGCCACTTCTCAGGCCGGGGGAGGCACTCAGACTCCCGCCGCCCGCGCACCCGAGCTGGTTGTCCAGGGATTGCAGACACCGGAGGAACCACTAGCTCAGTCGGTGACAGTTGCTCAAGGTTATGTAGCCCTGATTATGCTAGAGGACGAGCAGCGTAGATTGGAGAGGTTTGGCAGGCTCCAGCCTCCATCTTTCAGTGGTGTAGAGGGCGAGGATGCTCAGGGATTCTTGGATAGATGTTAGAGGATTCTTCGCACTGCGGGTATTCTGGAGACTAGTGGGGTCACATTCACGACTTTTCAGTTTACGGGAGCTGCCTTCACTTGGTGGGAGGCATATGAGAGGCATAGGCCTCTTGGTGTGGCGCCCCTTACTTGGTAGCAGTTCTCCACTCTCTTTTTGGAGAAGTATGTGCCACAGTCCCGTAGAGAGGAGCTGCGTAGGCAGTTCGAGCAGTTGCAACAGGGAGATATGACTGCGACACAGTACGAGATGAGGTTCTCAGAATTAGCTCGTAATGCTATCTGGTTGGTTGCTACAGATAGAGAGAGGATCAGGAGGTTCGTTGGCGGCCTCACATACCAGCTTCGGATTCTCATGACCAGGGAGAGGGTGTTAGGTGCTACGTTTGAGGAGGTTGTTGATATCGCTCGTGAGATTGAGTCAAATCGTCGCTAGGAGCGAGAGGAGAGGGAGGCCAAGAGACCTCGAGGATCTGGTAGTTTTGGGGGTGCTCCTTCGAGGGGTCAGTTTCAGCACGGCAGAGGCCACCCATTCAGGCATGCTCAGTCAGCTCGCCTAGGTTATCGTGGGGCGTCATCGGGCCATGGTTCTCACGGTTCTCAGCAAGGTCATTCCTCACTCAGTGCCCTTCCAGCCCAGGGTTCGTCCCGTGCTCCATCAGTTCAGGACTCTTCCACGCCAGGTGTATCAGCTAGTCATTCTGGTGCTAGGGGTCCCCTTCAGTCCCCGTCTCCGGCACCAGGGAGTTGTTATGAGTGTGGAAAGTTGGGATATATGTGGAGGAAATGTCCTCGTCACCTTAGGGGTTCATCTCAGTAGAGGGGTCAGCCATCGACTTTGTACACCAGTTACTTCACCATCCACCCAGCCAGCTAGGGGTGGAGGACAGTCATCTAGGGGTCGCCCAAGAGGGGGAGGTCGATCCGGTAGTGGTCAGGCCCGTTTCTATGAACTCCCAGCTAGACCTGATGCGGTTGGTTCAGATGTGGTAATTGCAGGTATTGTCTCAGTTTGCCGTAGAGATGCCTCTATGTTATTTGATCTTGGCTCTACTTTCTCTTATATGTCATCTTACTTTGCCCATTATTTGGATATGCCCTGCGAGTCTCTCGTTTCTTCTATCCATGTCTTTACTCCGGTGGGTGATATTGTTGTGGTAGACCGTGTATACCGGTCGTGTGTTGTGTCTATTGGGGGTATGGAGACCCGAGTGGATCTTCTGTTGTTATGTATGGTAGACTTCGATGTGATATTGGGCATGGATTGGTTATCTCCATGCCGCGCTATTTTGGACTATCATGCCAAGATAATGACGTTAGCTATGCCGGGTGTGCCACAGATTGAGTGGCGAGGTTTGTCTGATTATGTTCCCGGTAGGGTAATCTCATTCTTGAAGGCCCAGCTTATGGTTGGGAAAGGTTGTCTTTCATACTTAGCATTTGTGAGGGATGTCAGTGCAGAGACTCCCAGCATTGATTCTTTTCCAGTTGTGAGGGATTTTCCCGATGTGTTTCCTGCAGACCTGCCGGGCATGCCACCGGACAGGGATATCGATTTTGGTATTGATCTGGTGTCAGGCACTCAGCCCATTTCTATTCCACCATATCGTATGGCACCAGCGGAGTTGAAGGAGCAGCTTCAGGAGCTCCTCGATAAGGGGTTCATTCGTCCTAGTGTTTCGCCTTGGGGTGCACCTGTTCTGTTCGTGAAGAAGAAGGATGGCATTATGATGAACTACGTGTTCCAGCCTTATCTCGACTCGTTCGTTATTGTTTTCATTGATGATATTCTGGTATACTCGCGTAATCAGGAGGAGCACGCGAAGCATTTGAGAGTGGTGTTGCAGAGATTGAGGGAGGAGAAGTTGTATGCAAAGTTCTCCAAACGTGAGTTTTGGCTCAGTTCAATGGCTTTCTTGGGCCACGTGGTGTCCAGCGAGGGTATTCAGGTTGATACGAAGAAGATAGAGGCGGTTCAAAGTTGGCCCAGACCGTCCTCCGCCACAGAGATTCGCAGCTTCCTTGGTTTGGCGGGTTATTACCACAGGTTTGTTCAGGGATTTTCATCTATCGCATCACCCTTGACCAAGTTGACTCAGAAGGGTGCTCCATTTCAGTGGTCGGATGAGTGTGAGGCGAGCTTCCAGAAGCTCAAGACTGCCTTGACCACAACTCCAGTGTTAGTTCTACCATCAGCTTCAGGTTCATATACAATGTATTGTGATGCTTCGAGAGTGGGTATTGGATGTGTGTTGATGCAGGAGGGTAGAGTTATTGCTTATGCGTCTCGTCAGTTGAAGCCCCATGAGAAGAACTACCCGGTTCATGATCTTGAGTTGGCTGCCACTGTTCACGCATTGAAGATTAGGAGGCATCATTTGTATGGTGTGTCTTGTGAGGTATTTACTGATTATCGTAGCCTCCAACACTTGTTCAAGCAGAAGGATCTCAATTTGAGGCAGTGGAGATGGTTGGAGCTGCTAAAGGATTATGATATTACTATTCTGTACCATTCGGGGAAGGCCAATGTGGTGGCCGATGCTTTGACCCGGAAGGCGGTGAGTATGGGGAGTTTGGCATATATTCCTGTTGGGGAGAGACTGATAAGTTAGGATTTTACCATGATTATACCCCTTACTTGCTATTGCTTTTGTTACAAATTGCCACAAAATAGTCCCAAAAGGCTTACAAATTGCGCTTGATTGCAGGTTTGAGCGACAAGATGACAAATGTCAAATATCGGCTCAAAACGGAGTGGAACCTGCCAAGTGTCAAGAACAAGTGAGGTGAGGAACAGGAAGACCTAGAGCGGACCGCACTGATTTGCCACGCGGCCGCGCTAGAAGATTCAGAGAGGGGTAATTTAAGGTGCAAGCCACGCGGCCGCGCCCCATTCCTGCGCGGTCCGCGCAAGGGAAGTTCAGAGAAGGCTTAAGTCTCACGCGGCCGCGCTACAAATCAGTGCGGTCCGCGTGAAGGAGATTCAGAGACATGGAATTTTGGCCAAGTCAAGCTATGCGGCCGCGCACCATTTCTATGCGGTCCGCGCCAACCCTCCGCCGCGGCCGCGCTACATTTCTGCGCGGCCCCCAACTTCAGAGATGAAATTTGAGAGTTCAAAGAGCCTACGCGGCCGCGCTACCTTTTTGCGTGGTCCGCGCTGACCCCGTAGGGTTATTTTTGTCCAAAACTTCCAGCTCGGTATAAATAGATCTTTTTACCATTTTTAGGTCAAGTTTTAGATTCTGAACAAGAGCTGCGCTCGTGAGAACTATTGTGTTGCCTATTTTGGCAATTTTCCTCTTCAATATCCTAATTTCTAATTAGTAATCAATCATTATGTTATTTACATCATCTATTTCTACTGTTTCTTCTTTAATTATGTCTAGCTAAACCCATTAGCTAGGGTTGTGGCTCAACCCTAGTATGGGTAGTTAATGGGTGTTGCATTCTATGGTGAGATTGAGATTGGCTATTTGTTATTTGGGTTAATTTTGTGTTTCAATCTAGAATTTGTGGTTGCAAACATGAATTCAAGCTTAGTGGGTCTAACTCTTCTTGAGAAAGAGAGTCATATGACCCTAAAAGTTGACCCAACAAGGAATTGGGATGGACCCATGAGAATGGTAGTCCCAATTAACGGGTTAAACCTCGAAAGAGTAACTACCCTCCTTGAGCCCTAGTTGCTCGGTCTAATTGGACTACCTAATTGGTCTCGAGAGAGTCAATTGGGCAAAATCGTTCTCTCTACCGAGAGGTGTGACAATGAGTGCAATTGTGCAACGGTTATAGCAATAAACCCAGATTTATCAATCTCCCCTTAGTAGCTTCTACCCGTTAGCTAGCCACCTAGGTAGTGTCACGACCCTAGTGCCTTTTTCATATATTAAGCATAGCTTAGCAATATTTCCTTAGCATAATTTAGCTTTAATCCTGAGATTACAATAGTAGTTTTAAATATAAAACCCCCCCAAAAAAAGTTAGGAGTGCAATTAGAAGTACAAACGCAATTCTAGGCTAGATAGATATTCTAACTCCTTTACTAGCTCCCTGTGGAATTCGACCCCGATCCACTATTCGGGTATTAGTTATTGCTATCCACTCTTCCTACCATTGTGTAGTGTTGAGACGGCCGCGATCAACTTTTTGGCGCCGTTGCCGGGGAGCTTACGGTGTTGACTATCTGTTTAGTTAGTTTTGTGCTTTGCTTCTCTTTCCTTCTTGTTTACTAATTCTGTTTGTGTCGATCAATCAGGTACTATGGCTCTCTATGCAAACGACCCTCTTGGCAATGTGAATGCAGGGGAGGAGGTAGATGATCTTGAACCCGAGGAGGTTATACCACCTCAAGTTCCACGAAGAGGCCGTCCGGCCAATGCAAATGACAACAATCCTATTCCAGACCCTCCTCCGCCACCGCCAAGAGCAGTCCCAAGAGTTCTTCCAAATCAAGGGTACGCGAGTGCCATTGTTCCTCCCCGAATCCAGGCGGGGAACTTTCAAATCACAAATGTCATGTTGACCTTGCTCGAGCAAAGGGGATATTTTACGGGCGCCTCCGACCAAAATGCATACAAGCACTTGAAGGGGTTCGTAGATACTTGATGGGGCAGCAAACAAACAAACGTGTCAGAGGATGCATTGAGATTGAGGCTTTTCCCGTTTTCTCTTCGGGGCAAAACGTTGGACTAGTTAGAAAGGCTACCAAATCATTCTATCACCACATGGGATGAATTGGCGGACAAATTTATTGCTAAGTTCTTTTCTCCAAGTCATATGACAGCTCTTCGGGACGAGATTCTAGCTTTCAAGCAAATGCCAACGGAACCATTGCACGAAATCTGGGAGCGATATAGAACAATGGTGAAGGAGTGCCCTAACAATGACATGACTGAGGCGATGATCCAGCAAACTTTTTATAGGGGCATCAACACCACAAATCAGTGCATTGTGAACCAATTGGCTGGTGGGAACTTTATGAAACTTTCTTACCAAGAGGCATGTGATGTACTTGATGAAATTTCCGACACCTCTTCGGCATGGCAAAGCCGAGCGAATGTGCCCCAAGGTGACCCCACGGTCATCTATTTGCACAAGGAGTTGAATGACCATGGCCAAGCTATTGCCGAACTTACAACAACAATGAATCAATTGGCGAAGATGCAATTGCAACAAGTTCAAAGCCCGCGCCAAGTCAATGCAATGGAGAATGTGTCTATGTTGAAAAGGAGGCAAAGGGGGAAACAACAACAACAAGGTAATTGTGAGCAATTTGACAACAACAATGATGGTGGTGGTTATTCGAACAAGTGTTATGATGATCAAAGTGAGGAATGCCAATATGTCAATAACTACCAAGGAAATAGAGGAAATCAAGGGAATCAACAATGGCGCCCTCAAGGCAATTGGGGCAATCAACAAGGAGGCGGCAATTGGAATAACAATAATCAACAACAAGGTGGTAACAATTGGAACAATAACAGTCAGAACAACAATTGGGGTAATCAAGGTAACAACCAAGGCAATTGGAACGATAATAACAACAATTGGAGCACCAAAAATAGCAATCAAGGAGGGTGGAATAATGGTGGTAGGGGGCAAGGCTTTCAAAGGCCCCCCATGTTCCAACAACCAAACAATCCACCCCCCTTTTAGTCTCAAGGGCCTAGCTCTTCCGGGAGTGATATGGGACGGATAGAGATGATGTTCGAGCAGATGATGAAAAAGAACCAAGATTCTGACGCACAATTGGCTTCGCATAACACATCTATCTAGAACCTAGAGGTGCAAATAGGACAAATTTCTCAAGCTTTAAATACCCGACCTAAGGGTGCGCTACCAAATGACACGGTAGTGAACCCAAAGGGGGGTAACAATCATGTGATGGCAGTTAAAACTAGGAGTGGAAGAGGCGGTGATGTGCATGCCTCGGATGAGAATCGGGTTGTAAATGATGAAGTTGAGTCGCATGATGATGATGTGCCTTTGAATGTTGACAATGTGGTTGAACCAATAGTAACAAATGATGTGAGGATTGATATTGATGATGAGGCCGGTGTAGAGACTCAAGATGCTGTGAACTCGTCTAGGGAACACATTATTGATATACCCGAGCCGGCGGTGCCCAAGGCTAAGGCACCCGTGCCTAGACCACCTCCACCATATCCTTGGCGGTTAGCAAAGCAAAAGAACGACAATCAGTTCAAGAAATTCATAGACATGATGAAGAGCCTCACAATCAATGTTCCTTTAGTGGAGGCACTCGAACAAATGGCTGGGTACGCAAAATTTATGAAGGATTTAGTCACCAAGAAGCGTTCTATGGAGTGTGAAACAATATAGATGACGCACCAAGTTAGTGCGATTGTGCATTCTATGGCCCCGAAACTAGAAGACCCTGGAGCTTTCACTATGCCTTGCACTATCG
>NW_017676980.1:34555-36248 GCF_001879085.1 Nicotiana attenuata
TCCGATTCTTGTGAGTTTGATATGTATAGACTCGTGGCGAGATAAGGATCGTTTTGATGTAAAGTTTTCTGGATTTCGAGAAGTGGGCCCGGGGCTCGGGTTTTGCTAATTTCACGATTTTCGATATTTTTCGAGTCTTTTCGATTGGGTTATGTTTCTTTGGCACATTGTAATGTATTCGTTGTGGTTTTGGCCAGATTCGACGCGCGAGGAGGTCGATTCGAGAGGAAAGGCATTGCGAGCTAGTGTTCGGCCGGCTAGAGGTGAGTAATAGATGTAGATGATGACCTGAGGGTTTGAAACCCCGGTATATCACATTGTGACGCTATATTGAGGCGAGACACGTACTCTATGACGAGTGCGGGGTCGATTGTGACTGGGGATTGTGACCTAGTCCGTTCCGATTGATGTTCGTACTGTGTTCTTGACTAGAAATTGTTGGTAATCATCCTACTTGGATTTTATGAATATGTTTGGGGCTTTGTGCCTATCATTTGCATCCTTCAGGGATCCTTATCACTGATTCCATGATGCTTAGCATATTTCATGATATCAGTCCTGAGTTAGACACTGCCTCGAAATGTTTAGCAAATGAATAAAGGTTTAAACACTTAGCTCTATAATTCCTAATAATTGGAACTAAAATGAACAATTTGACTGTGCCCGAGTGGCTGCATAGAATATATATATCTGGACTGAGTGTGGAGTCGGGCTGCACGCCGCAGCGAATGCTACGATGTATATTGCGCTTGGGCTGTAGGAGCCCCTCCGGAGTTTGAACCCCCACAGTGAGCGCGGGTACCCAAATGGATCGGGCTGCGCGCCGCAGCGGTCATGTGCATTGCATTGCATTCATGCATTTATACCTATTTGTCTTACTTGTCCTGGTATTGTTGTTGTTCCACCGTTTTATGTGCTGAATCGCTGATTATAGCTTTATATTGTAATATTTCGGAATTTCTTACTTTCAGACATTATATATGTTTATTACTCACTGAGTTGGAAGTACTCACTTTACTCGCTGCACCTCGCGTGCAGTTGCAGGTATCGTTCACCCGGTAGCGGGTTATTAGCGGATTGAAGATATTGTTATTGTAGCTGAGCGAGGTGACCGTCAGCGTTCGCGGCACTGGATGTTGTCTTTTGTTTTTCAGAAATTTTACTTGTATATATTTATTGGCCTGTAGTTGTGTTAAGGTTTCCTTAGATGCTCGTGACTTGTGACACCCCGGTCGGGTAGTAATTAACAATTTCTAATGCCATTAAGTTGTATCTTCTATTCATTTATGTTTAATAATTGTTAGTGAAAGGATTTGGGTTAGTTGGCTGGCCTTGTCTTCACGAGAGGCGCTATCACGACCGGGTGTGGGAATTGGGTCGTGACAAGTTGGTATCAGAGCCTAGGTTACTAGGTCTCACGAGTCATGAGCAGGTTTAGTAGAGTCTCGCGGATTGGTACGGAGACGTCTGTACTTATCCTCGAGAGGCTGCAGAACCTTTAGGAAAACTTCCCATTCTTGGAATTCTTATCGTGCGTACTTGATTCAGCTTGAGATATAACTCTTGAAATTCCTTCCACACGTCTGTATGCGCACGTGAGCGCTCAGTATTATATGTGCCTTGATGGTTTGTGATTCCCCGATCGAGGGGCGAGATGTAATCTTCGTGAGTATGTTGGGCCAGTCTGGAGGAC
>NW_017676981.1:0-6985 GCF_001879085.1 Nicotiana attenuata
CAAATGAAAGGTATTCGAGTCTAGTTTCCAACGCTTCAAACCGTTCGTCATTTGGACCTTCCTACACAAAGTTATGATCAAATTACCAAAAGCTAGAAAAAGGCGATTCTGTGTGAAATCTGCGATCGCAGATTTAACTCTGCGGACCGCATAACCATTCTGCGATCGCAGAATGGTCGCAGATTGAGACAGAACAGCCCAGTTTTGGGCAACGAGTTCTGTGACGAATCTGCGGCCCGCATACCCATTCTGCGGTGGATTCTGCTATAGCAGACTTGACATCGGAGGGTTAATTTTCTAATTTTTATAACCCGACCCCATTTTAATATATAGGCTTTAGAGTTCATTTTGGAGTCACTTTCTACTGATTTTAGAGAGAGGTGAGAGCATTTTAGAGAGAGAAGGAGGAACCCAACATTTAAATCATCCAAACTTGCATCAATCTTCAAGAATCAAAGATCTCAATCACAAGTTCTTCATCTAAGAGGTAAGATTCTATACCCTAGGTTTTAACTTCGAGTTTGGAGTATAAGATGGGTTATTAAGGTATGATTCTTGGGTGTATTAATATTGTGTATACATGCATGTTCAACTTAGGTTTATGGGAAGATTGTTTAACATAAATAAGTAAAGATTTGGTTGGGGAATGAAGGAAAACCTTGAAAAAGAGATTTGAGATTAAGATGCTCAACTAGTATTTGATAAAATGCTCAAATGAGCTGAAACCATGAATATCTTTCTAATTTGTGTTCAATTTTGTTATGTTTCAAACTAGATTGGAATCTCTAGAATTTCCGGAACGTTGTAGTAACTTAAGAAAAGCTTAAACGAGGTATGTATGGCTAACTTTAACTCTTGTAGGATCCCCCTTGTTGTGACGAGCATACGGTATGTGTACCTTGTATGAGAATATGTGAATTGATTGCCTTAGTTGATTTCCATACCACCAAGTTATATGTGATTGTGAGAAGTGATTTGATGTGCCTATCTTGTTATCTGCAAAGTTTGTAAAAGCTTGAGGATGTCGACATGGAAGTATGTGTTTACTTATGTGAACTCTTTGTGAATTTTTGTGATTTATGTGCCTTGAATGTTGTTGGTTTAAGTCTTACGATATGATGGTGCAAGTAAATGGAAACAAACCAAATGTGGGTGTGTGATTGTGAAAGTGTTATGTGGTAAGAACTGAGAAACAAATGATGGAAGGAAATCGTAAATGATGCACTTGGAACAACAGTGGTAATAACATATTTGGCTTGTTGTGGGTAATTATTGTGGTGACTTAAATTGCATATGAATTGTTGAATATGATCAAGTGGTATTTATGGCTACGGAAATTCATGTGAATTGTTGTGGTTGTTCTTGAGGATTGTTGTTGTTATTCTTTGTAAATTGTTGTTGTTGTTCCTTGAGGGTCATTGTTGTTGTTTCTTGAGGATTGTTGTCGTTATTCTTTGTGAATTTTTGTTGTTGTTGTTGTGTTGTTTGTGAATTGTGATTGTTCGGTGGGATCGGGTTGCGCGCCGCAACACGAAGAAATAAGGTGTGGGTTGTGGTGATAAGGGTGGCCGAGGTAATAAGGGTGGCCGAGGTAATAAGGTTGGAAAGCGATCGAAATCGCTATTGAAATGAACTATGAACAACTTGTGAAATTATTGATGTGGAAATGTGGAAGGGGAAACAGGAGAGATTGTAAACTTGTTGAATTGCTCTTTCTTTGTGGATCTGATTGTTATTTCCATTACAATTACATGCTTGTTTATGAAGGAGAGATTGTAAAACTTGTTTGGCTTTGATTGTTTCTTTCACGTGCATTTGATCTAAAAGGATTACAAGAATTACATTTTTTTGGATGAATTTTTCTGCAAAAATGAATGCTCTTCCTAATAAATAATTTACTGTTTTCTATTACCAGTTTTTTTTTACTGATTTCTAGAAAAAATATGAATTACAAGAATTACCTAAATGTTTGTTTGTGATGACTGACGGGCAATAACGTGGCACGTTCATAGAGACTATTGAGGGGAAAAAAAGTTTTAACCAAAAACCACTACAAATACTCTAATAGAAACTGCACCAAAAGATGCACTAGGTTCCAGAAATAAATGAAAAATAATAGACGAGTGAGTTCTGGTTAAATCTTTTCTTCTTCCCATAAGATCTAACACGGGTTAATTTTGCTTGTAAATATGTAATAACTTCACATTATATGAAATTTGGAGTGGAATTGATTCCTAATGGTCTATCAGACAAGGGACTTGTTGGAGTTCAAGTTGCAGATCAAGTGCAACATTTTAAAATCAAATGAAAAATTACATGTGAATCAGCATATCAAGATGAGTAAATAAGAAGAAAAAAAAGAAAGAAAGAGGATACACACTGCAGCATCACTTATGGTGGATGGCATTCTTTTCAGAAGATATATGTAACAATTGTTGAGCCACACCTAACAAGTCAGGACTTAATCTAAACATCAAAATACAAAATTCAATCTGATTAAGAGCTCCATCACCATCCATATCTCCTTCCCCAATCATATTCTTTAACTCCTCTTCACTGAAATCTTGCAACCCTAGTAGCACAGAGTTCTTCTTTAGGCTATCAAGTGTGATCACACCCTTGTCACCATCCCATTAAAATTTTGTACCCTTTGCATATCAAGTGTGATCACACCCTAGCTTTCTGGCCATAATTGGTAGCAAATCTTGAAATTCTAAATACACCATCTTTGCTTTTCCTGCTTCTCAATGACAAAAGCTAGATGTTGTGCTTGTTGCAGAGTTAATGAGTGGATATTTATAGCATGGATGCAATATCTTCTTAAGGAAGTTTTCTGGTGAATATTGGAAAGCCATATTCCAATTAAAGACTAAGTCAGATGAGGAATTTCTCTACCTAGTATTTCTTAGAACTTGCGTTCAGGATCTTTGCTTGTTTGGAAATTCTATTTCAGACTTAGTCAGTCTTTTCATTCGTCAAAATGCCTTACAAAAGGAATTTTCAATGACGTCTGTTTGGCATGAGGATGGAACTCATTTTTTCATGGAATTTTTTCTATTAGAAAATGTTTAAAGTGTAGGTAGGTAAGTGAAAAATTCGAAATAGATATATATATATATATATTAAATTTCAATATTATTACCAAATTGGAGAGTGTTCTGATGAAATTCGTAAGTTGTAAGGATTATAATAATGTCAAAATGTTCGACGAATCAAATATTATGAAGTTAAAGGTTACAGTGATAAGGAAAATAACTTACAGGATTTCTTATTTTTGATGAAAAATATTTTCCTTGGGAAACATAATAACTTCTTCAATACTAGAAAATAGTGACTTCCATTATTATATTTATTTAAATACATACAAAAACATAAGTAGGCACGAGAAGATTTCATTATTCAAATTCGATCTCCAAGCAGGACCGTCGTCTCCTTTTCCCAGCGTCCATTAATGGATGAATTTGGGAAGTCATCTCCAATAATCTTCAATTCCCACAAAATCACTTACCTAGATAGGATCATAGGAGGAACTGGTCAGCCAAAGTTGTACTAGAGTCGCGCTATCTTTCGTTTTTGGATTCTTCTTTTTCCTTTTTCTTTTTCTTCATTTTCTTTTAATTTTTTATTCTATCACACTGAAATAGTAATTTCCAAAGCATAATTCGCTTGTTATTCGTGGAAAGGAAGATGATTGATAGTAGGGGTGGTAAACGGGCCAGTTGGGTCGGATATAAGCGGATCAAAAATAGGTAATTCAAAAAAGAACGAATTTATATGACTCGACCCGTACTTGGAAGAAATAAAAAACAGGTTATCCGGCGGATAATATGACTTCGATCTCCCAAACTTGAATAACCTCCGATACGGAGGTTATACAAATGTAAAAGTTAAACACATTAGTTATCCATTGATTATCCATTTGGTTGACCATTTTTCTAAGTGGATAATATGATTCTTATCCATATTCGACCCGTTTTTAAAAAGTTCATTATCCAATCATTTTTTAACGGATAATATGGGTGTATAACAATTTTTTTTTACCATTTTGCCACTTCTAATTGATAGTCAAGTAAAATTTATCTAATCATGATGATTCTTTTGAATATTACAGAGAATTGATATAACCAATACCAACTAATTTGAGATTAAACATACTTGATTAAATTGATTGATCACATTGAAATAATCAGGGGAATGGAATTTGAGATCCAACATTTTCTTGTCAGGTAACATAATCCAATGTTTAATAACCTAAGAATTGTGTTATTCCACCATCTAACTTAATTGGTTAGTAGTAGCATATAGCATTCACCCTTTTTAGCTATGTGGTTTTACATCTTTCCTATTCATTTTTACTCAATCTCCGACGAACTAAACGTTGAAGTGGAGATTTTTCAATTTAAGAATTAGTAGAACATGTAAAATTAGTAGAACATTTTTACATGTTGTGTCTTTGTTTTTTTTTTCTTGTTGTTATTGTTGGTTGCTTCCTTTTTACTATTTCTTGAGCCTAGGGTCTATCGAAAACAACCTCTCTAGCTTCACAAGGTAGGATCAAGATCTGCGTACACATTACGTACCCTCCCCAGACCCCATTGGGTTTTTTGTTGTTGTTGTTGTTGTTATCATATATGAATTTCATTCGATGGGAGAATTGCTCTTTTGACGATTAGCAGTTGCTGGAAAAAGCAATAGACAAGCTGTAACAAACCAGTTTTCCAGTACTTGTATTACTTCAACAGTGACAAGAAGTTACAACTCAACTCAAAACTATTACAGGAATTAGAGATACTAAATTGAAATACAAAGGATAGAGAAGAAAGGATGAGAAGCTATTGAGAATGGAGAGAATCAGAGAAAGGGAGACGAGGAGAAGCAGACGCTTTTCTTCACAATAGGCATAACCCCCAATATCACTAATCATATCCTTTTTAACAGTTCAGTTCTTAGGCCAATACTCAACCCAGATCCCATATAAATCTGGCCCAATTACTTGTTCTCGGCCCAATAGCTCTTCTCAACCCAACAGCTATTTTTGTACACAAGATTTATAAACAGGAACTCCTTAGGACCATATGAAATAGAATAAAGCAGAAGTAGTTTAACAAATTACTCTGTGCAGGAAATTCATTACCAAGATTTACAGCCGTTTTTGGATTTTCCTGAAGCAGTGTCAGGAAGGGGCATCTAGTGGAGTGACTGGAATTATTAGTTTGTCAAAATTATTATATTCCAGTGGAAGGATTGCAATAATACCAGTTATTTGACTTTTTCATCAATTGCATATTTTCGTTTGTGGAAATTTCAAATATTTGGACTTTGGTGGTTGATCAGTTGGGAAAGTTTGGTTGTATTACTGGTCTGGTGGAATTTTCAAAGACTGTTTTTTTATTTTGTTTTCTTCTTCTTTTCTGAGATGATCTGATAAGCACATTGATATTAAATATATGAACACTTGAATGTTCCTTTGAGAGTGCATCTCTTCCTTTGACTTGTCAATAATCTTTCAAAACAGGTACTCGAGAATGAAGATATTGTTGGTTGATTTAGTTCTCTTGTTTTTGTACTTTTATTTAGTTAGCTGCAATAACACTAGTTCAGATGCCTTGTTGCCTGGCAGTTCCCTTTCCTTTTCTGGAGGAGATACATTAGTATCCAAACTAGGGAAGTTTGAACTTGGTTTCTTCTGTCCAGGTAATTGTGATAAGCTCTTTATTGGCATATGGTATTCAAACATAAAAACCAAAACTGTGGTTTGGATAGCAAATAGGGACAACCCCGTTCGCCCTCCATTCAATAATTCTCATCTAGAGCTGACTGATGGAAACCTACAAACTCTTAGATACACTTAAACAAAGAGTTTGGAGTACTAATGTATCCATAGCTTCAAAAGAAGATGTCAATAGGGCAGTACTTCTTGACTCTGGAAATTTAGTTTTGACAAATGGCATTGAGATAAAGTGGCAGAGTTTTGATTANGTAAGTTGAGAAGGTCATTAGGAAGGCTGAAAGTGTCATGGAAGGAAAATATTTCTTGCTTGATTGAATATCAATTAGTAATGACTTGAAAGGTATCATATAGGTGTTTTTCTCTAAAACTGTGTAGTCCATGTTCTGGTATCCCTATGATAATGTAGTGCTTGTAATACTAAGATTAGTATGGTCGATATATACACTGTGGTGCCTTGTCTAGTTGTGGATGTGTTTTTAAGATAATTTTGGTGATTCTCTGGCAGGCGGATAGGGCTAGTTACAAAGGAGACTCTGCCGAAATTTCTGAAAAATTTAGGAGTTAGTCAAAATTTAGGGCCTTGAGGTAGGTGAGAAAAGAGATTTATTATATTAAGCGTTTAAGTCGGTATCTACTCCTCATTCGAGGACGAATGATCCTAAGGGGGGGAGAATGTAAGGCCCCGAAAATTTTCGCTAAGTAATTTAAGATTTCGTGGTGTCACATAGGCTTATTATAATATTTTTATGTGCTATTAACATGGTGTACATCCATTGGATTTGGTAAATATGTGCATAAGTCTTACGGTAAGTAATTTGGGATCCAAGGAAAGGCCTAAGTCTAAGAAAAATTGGAAAAGTCCATAATAGGCTAAAATTTCCAACGATCTTGCACTAGTCCCTACTTTGAAAGAGAATATCTAAATATCTATAAGTTTTTAGGTGATGGATAACCTATCAAATGAAAGGTCTTCGAGTCTAGTTTCCAACGCTTCAAACCGTTCGTCATTTGGACCTTCCTACATAAAGTTATGATAAAATTACCAAAAGCTGGAAAAATGCGATTCTGTGTGAAATCTGCGATCGCAGATTTAACTCTGCGGACCACATAACCATTCTGCGATCGCAGAATGGTCGCAGATTGAGACAGAATAGCCCAGTTTTGGGCAACGAGTTCTGCGACGAATCTGCGGCCCGCATACCCATTCTGCGGTGGATTCTGCTATAGCAGACTTGACATCGGAGGGTTAATTTT
>NW_017676981.1:10752-13157 GCF_001879085.1 Nicotiana attenuata
CTTGGAGGTTTTTGTGCGGTTTTGGAGAGGGAATCAAGGGACTTCGTTGAGGTAAGGAATTCTAAGCCTAAAACGTAAATCTAATGTGTATTGCATGAAATTAGACTGAAAACTCAAGGAATTAAGGTCAAAATGGTGTTAGGCTTGAACCTAGAGACAAAATGGGAATTTGAGGGGTCATTTGGACTTCCGATTTTGGTGTTCTTTATATGTATAGATTGATGCAGTTACCTCGACCTCCACTGGCGGCTGTACCTGCACTATAATGGGGTTGAGAGTGACTATGGGTTTCTTCGGATCGTCATCCTCTTTGATAAGTCCAATTGATCCCTCCGGATCCCATTCTTCATCATCTCAATCACATTGACACCTGCATCTCTGTGATCTAGGAGGGGGTTATTGCGGACATTAGGCGCGGCCTCCTTTGCCTGGATGATCTTGTTGTCAATCAAAGTCTGGATTTTGTCCTTCAACGTGCGGCATTTGTCAATGGTGTGCCCTTTTATACCAGAATGGTATGTACAAGTCTTATTCGGGTTAACCCATTGGGATGAGGTTTCCGTGGCCATAGCGGGGATGGGATAGACGTAACCAGTAGCCTTCAACCTTTCATATAGCTGGTCGATGGGTTTAGCGATGGTAGTGTATTATTTGGGTTGTCTGTTGTCAAAATTAGGTCGCGGTCTTGGGTAATTTTGATGAGTTGGAGGTGACTGAAAATGAGATAGTTGGGAATTATAGGTGTGATAGGCGGTGGCTGGTTGGGAATATATGGGGGACGAGGGTTGATATGTAGGTGGAGGTGACGGTTGATAGGTGGGTGGAGGTGCTTGATATGCAAGTGGAGACGTTCGGTATACGAATGGAGATTTGGGTCCTTGGGTGACCATCACTGCTCCCACGTCCTTCTTCTTAGATATACCCCCTAATTGTAATGCTTTATTAGTGGCCTGCGATGTCTCAAAGTTTGTTACCATCCCTCTTTTGATGCCTTCTTCGATCCTTTCACCAAGTTTGATGATATCAGAGAACTTATGGTTTTCAATAACCATCAGTCTTTCATAATATTGCGGATCCTATGCTCTAACGAAGAACTTGTTCATCTGTTCCTTGTCCAATGCTGGCCTGAGTTTGGCTGCTTCTGACCTCCAACGGGTAGCATACTCGCGGAAAGTTTCGGTGGGCTTCTTTTTGAGGTTCTGAATGTAAAAGACATCTGGTGCATTCTCTGTGTTGAACCTGAACCGGTGCATTAAATCAGATGCCATACTCACCCACTTGGGCCATTTCTTAGGATCTTGGATGATGTACCAAGACAAGGCATCTCCCGTAAGACTCCTCATAAAAAGCTTCATCCAGATCTTTTCATCTTTTCCGACCCCGGCAAAATTGTCACAGTAGGTCCTTAAATGAACCCTGGGATCACCTGTACCATCAAACATCTCGAACTTGGGAGGTTTGTAACCCTCTGGAAATTCTACATCCGGTTGTATGCATAGGTCTTCATAGTTCAAACCTTCTATCCCCTTGCCTCCTTCTACGCCTTGAACTCGGCTGATCAACTTCTTTAGCTCCTCGGCTAGGTTCTTAATGAGCATGTCTTTCTCAACAGATTCCGGTGCATAAAAGATGGGTTGAGTGGAATGAGGTAAGGTCTCCACATATATAGGGTTATTTTAGTGACATGGAATGTGAGAATAATGGTGATCATTGGTGGAATTCTGGGGTTCAAGAATGACTGGTGGAGTATTTTGTGGAGTGTGGTAGGTGTTTGGCTGGTATTGCGGTGGGATAGTTTGATTTAGTGGGGAGTTGTATAATGGTGAGGTATAGGTGGATTATGTTGGCGCTTGTTGGGTGTGTTCTGATGTGGTGCGGGGTTCTGAGTGTTTGGGTGACTGATGTCTGAGACGCTGAGTGAGAAGGATAGGTTTGCTACATTCCGGACATGCTCAAGCTCACCTTGGAGTTCCAGTATTTTCTGTTCGAGCCGTGAAATAGCATCATTTGGGGCCTGAGTACCCCGACCATTAGAAGTTTCTGCATGTTCAACCTGTGTGTTGTTTTCCTTTCTGGTGCCGTTCAAATCTTCCATTTTTATCTTTTCCCTTGCCTTTTAGTGGACTAGGAGCAGGAGAATGTGCAGGGCCCCTGGATCTTGAGTGATAACCTGATGATGCCAGTATACACGAACCAACCTTTGGGGAATGGGAATAATCAAAAGAAAGAAAAATAAAAGGTAGCCAAGTCAGTAATGATTCTGAAAAGTTTGCAGTTATTTAAACACATATTGCGGGAATTCGCGTCCTAATTTGGGAGCCATGTTATGCCAGAGGTTAGGGCTGTCAAATTTGGCCCAAGCCCAATGACCGCCACCGCCAGTGGTGTATGACCGCCATTATGAG
>NW_017676981.1:17239-26610 GCF_001879085.1 Nicotiana attenuata
TAATTGCAAATCAACATAATATAACCTAAAGCATGGTTCTACTGCAAATCAACACATATATAAACCTAAAGCATGATTTTTACCCGCTTTACCCCACAAAATCGTATAGGAACCCTCCCCTTTTTACTAATTACCCCAATATATATTTACAAAGAATATTATTACAGACCAGGATCGAATGAATTACATAAATAAATGTAAATTATACTATAGGGAGCCTGAATTAGGCCCAAAGTAAACCTGGCAATGCCAGGCCTTCAAAAACAATCTCAGATGCCGAAAGTCTCACAGCCAATAGTGTGTCCTGGTGTGTCATAGTTCCCTAAGGACCTCAGGGATCCCGGGAAGTGCTCACACCAAGACCTTTTCTCAAATAGAGGATTGGTTAAGAATTGATTGATGTTTGGCCTTGTTGATACCGGGTCCGTATGTTGGTTTCGGAGCCCGGTACAAGTCCAATAAAATATTTATAACTTATCTGTAAAATTTGGTGAGAAACGGAATTGGTTTGTCGTGATTCGGACGTCCGGTTGTGAAGTTAGAAGTTTTAAAGCTTTCTTGAGAATTTCATTCGATTTGGTGTTCAATTCGTCGTTCTAGGTGTTATTTTGGCAATATGATCACCGAGCAAGTTCGTATGATATTTTAGGACTTGTGTGCATGTTTGGTTTGGGGCCCCGAGGGCTCGGGTGAGTTTTGGATAGGCTACATGATGTTTTGAACACAGAAAATCTAGTATTTTTGCTGCAGCAGCTGTTCTGGTGTGTTCTTCTTCGCGTTCGTGAAGGCACACTTGCGAACGCGAAGGGTAAGCTGGTCACGGTGAGTTTTTCCTCTTCCTGAACGCGAAGGCCTGGTCGCGAACGCGGAGTGATAGGGGCTTTACCCTTCGCGAACTTGACCGGCTCATCACGAACGCGAAGTATTTGGGACCTAGGGGAGGGGTCGGTCGTTCCTTCTACGCAAACGCGAGCACGAGCTCGCGAACGCGAAGGCCAGGGGGCATAGCCTTCGCAAACATTTGAGGGTCTCGCGATCGTGTAAGCCTAGCAGCCGCAGCTCTTCGTGAACGCGAAGTGTGCATGCGAACGTGATGAACACTGTCGCCCAGTTCTTAAAACTGTCCCATTACGGGATTTTTGGCCATTCTTTCAAGATTTCAAACTAGATGACCTAGAGGCAATTTTCAAAAGATAATTTCTTTCCCAATTTGTTGGTAAGTGATTCTAACCTAATTTCTTTCAATTACCCATTACATCTCATGAATTTTCAACATAAAATCTAGAGTGTTCATGGTAGAATTAGGGGTTTTTGGGTAGAAACTAGGGATTTTGGGAAATTGGGGATTTAGACCTCAAATCGAGGTTGGATTCCAAAACTAACTCTATATTCGGGCTAGGGGGAGGATGGGTAAATGGATTTTGGTCCGAACTTCGGATTTTAACCAAGCAGATTCCTTTAGAATTAATTGATGTTATTGAGTTAATTTTGGCAAGAGACGAGTGGTTTGGAGGTGGATACTAGAGGAAAAGCAGTAGTTGAGCACTGAGTGGCCCGTAGTGCGAGGTAAGTGTCGTGTCTAACTTGGACTCGAGGGATTAGGAATCCTTGACTTATTTGCTATATGAAATCCATGTGAGCGGCGTATAGGTGAGGTGACGAGTACCTATGCGCCGCCAATTTATTTGTTTTTGCCTGTTTCCTTCCCGTTCCTCTTATATTGTCTTTTTCCTGCCTTAGCTGCTACATGATTTACTTGTATTCCCATGCTTAATTACTACTTGATAGACATTGTTTACCTTTGTTAAAAGTATTAGTTATGCAGTAGCTTCGTGGTCTCCTATTATTTGCTTAAGCTTGTCATCGATACTTTCAAGGCATATTCTGGATTGGTCTCACTAAGTAGTATTACTTGTGTAGAGTCTCATAGTGTATAAGCTTCCTAATTGTTTTGGTTTGAAGTTGAGCCTAGTGAACGGTTATGTGATTTGAATTGTGAAATTTCTGTACTTGCCGAATACATGATACTTATATGGTGGGATCGGGTTGCACGCCGCAACTGGTAGAATAAGGTGATATATTGAGGATGAATAAGGGTGAAATGATATGTATGTTGGGATCGGGTTACGCGTCGCAGCAGGTATAAGGGTGGATCGTGGTGAAATAAGGGTGAACTGTGATTGTGATTATTGTGATATGGTGGGATCGGGTTGCGCGCGCAACACTTATATACATATTCTTTTGTTTATGTTAATAAGGGGAAATAAGATAGGAATATGAGATGCACGGTGGGGTCGGGTTTCACGCCGCAACGACCTATATGTTTATACTTTTCAGGTGGCAGCCAATGTTGCCAGGCAAGTCGAGATGGTTTTAGCTCAGGGTAGTGGTCAGGGGTCTAACAAGAGGCCGCGTCACTCCGGTGGATTTAGTGAGGCCTTATCTGGAGGTCGAGGTAATTTTGGTAGAGGCCATCCTCCCAGGCCATTTCATTCAGCACTCCAGGCATCCCACGGTGCTTCAGGTGGTCGTGGTCCTCATATGCATTATGCGGATCAGCTAGCTTACAGTGCACCACCAGCTCCTATCAGTGCACCTCCTATTCAGAGTTACTACCATGGTCAGCCGGCCCGTTCGGGTCAGTCTTAGTTTCCACGGCCACATTATCAGGATGGATGTTTCGAGTGTGGTGGCTGTGGGCAAATCAGGAGGACCTGTCCGAGATTATTGGGCATTTCGCCATAGTAGTAAAGTTCTCATGCCATGATTCCGGCACCAGGTGTACCACCGCCCGCTCAGCCAACCAGAGGTAGGGGTCAAGAAGCTAGAGGTAGAGGTAAGGCTGCTAGAGGTGGAGGTCAAGCCATTAGAGGTGGAGGTCAGGCTGCTAGAAGTGGAGGCCATCCAGCAGGGGGCCGTCCCAGGGATATGGTTCAGAGTGGTGGGACCCAGCCCCGATGTTATGCTTTTTAAGCCAGGCTTGAGGCTGAGTCATCTGATGCTGTTATCACAGGTAATATTTCAGTTTGCAGTAGAGATGCTTCAATTCTTTTTGAACTACCTGCTCCTATGTGTCATATTATTTTGCTTCATATTTGGTTGTGCCCCGTGATTCCTTGAGTGCCCCTGTATATGTGTCCACACCTGTGGGGGATTCTATTGTTGGTAGATCGTATCTATCGTTCGTGTGTGGTTATTATTGGGGGTCTTGAGACTAGTGTAGATCTTCTACTTCTCGATATGGTCTATTTTGATGTCATTTTGGGGATGGATTGGTTGTCACCTTATCACGCTATATTGGATTGTCATGCCAAGACAGTCACTTTAGCCTTGTCGGGGTTTTCTCGATTAGAGTGGAGAGAGACTCCTGGTCATTCTACCAGTAGGGTTATCTCTTATATGAAGGCTCGGCGTATGGTCGAGAAGGGGTGTCTAGCTTATTTTGCTTATGTCCGCGATTCTAGTGCAGAAGTTCCTTCCATGGATTCTCTACCAGTTGTTCGCGAGTTTCTAGAGGTATTTCCTGCAGACCTACCGGGGATGCCACCCGATAGGGATATTGACTTCTTTATTGATTTGATTCTGAGCACACAGCCCATTTCTATTCCGCCATATCGTATGGCCCCGCCATAGTTGAAAGAGTTGAAGGAGAAGTTGCAAGATTTGCTTGATAAGGGCTTCATTAGACCTAGTGTCTCGCCCTGGAGTGCGCCCTTGTTATTTGTGAAGAAGAAAGATTGGACGATGAGGATGTGCATTGATTACCGACAGTTGAACAAAGTCACTATCTAAGAACAAGTATCTATTGCCAAGGATTGATGACTTATTTGATCAGCTTCAGGGTGCCAAAGTGTTTTCAAAGATCGATCTGAGGTCTGGCTACGATCAGTTGAGGATTAGGGCGTCTGATGTCCCTAAGATAACTTTTTGGACTCGATATGGGCATTATGAGTTCCTGGTGATATCATTTGGCTTGACAAATGCCCCAGCAGCATTTATGGATTTGATGAACCGGGTGTTCAAGCCTTACCTGGATTCCTTTGTGATTGTGTTTGTTGATAATATCTTGATCTACTCCCGCAGTCGAGAGGAGCATGCGCAGCATCTTCGGATCGTACTTCAGACGCTGAGAGATAGCCAGTTGTATTCTAAGTTCTTAAAATGCGATTTTTGGTTGGACTCAGTCGCTTTCTTGGGGCATGTTGTATCAGCACAGGGTATTTCGGTGGATCCTAAGAAGATTGAGGTCGTTCAGAATTGGCCTAGGCCTACTTCAGCCACTGAGATCCGTAGTTTCTTGGGATTGGTAGGTTATTACCGTCGGTTTGTGGAGGGGTTTTCATCTATAGCAACCCCGTTAACCAGGTTGACCCAGAAGGGTGCCCCATTCAGAATGTCAGACGAGTGTAAGGCGAGCTTTCAGGAGCTCAAGACAGCTTTGACAACGGCGCCGGTGTTGGTGTTACCCATAGGTTCAGGGCCTTATACAGTATATTATGACGCATCTCGTATTGGACTTCGTATGGTATTGATGCAGGGTGGCAAGGTTATTGCATATGCTTCACGACAACTGAAGGTTCACGAGAAGAATTATCCTGTTCATGACTTGGAGCTGGCAGCCATTGCTCACGCGCTGAAGATTTGGAGGCACTATCTTTATGGTGTGTCGTGTGAGGTGTTCATGGATCATCGGAGTTTGTAGTATTTGTTCAAGAAAAAGGAGCTCAATTTGAAGTAGATGAGGTGGTTGGGGCTATTGAAAGACTATGATATCACCATCTTGTATCATCCCGGGAAGGCCAATGTGATGGCCGATGCTTTGAGTAGGAAGTCAGCTAGTATAGGCAGCCTTACGTACATTCTAGTCGGTGAGAGACCGCTTGCATTAGATGTTCAGGCCTTAGCCAATCAGTTCGTGAGGTTGGATGTTTCTGAGCCTAGTCGTGTCTTAGCTTGCACAGTCGCTCGGTCTTCTTTGTTTGAGCGCATCAGAGAGCGGCAATATGATGACCCTCATTTGCTTGTCCTTAGGGACACAGTGCGGCACGGTGACGTCAAGCAGGTTACGGTTGGAGATGATGGAGTTTTCAGGATGCAGGGTCGTGTTTGTATGACTAATGTGGATGGACTTCGTGAGTTGATTCTAGAAGAGGCCCACAGTTCCCAGTATTCTATTCATCCGAGCGCCGCCAAGATGTATCAGGACTTGCGGCAGCATTATTGGTGGAGGAGGATGAAGAAGGATATAGTTGCATATGTAGCTCGGTGTCTAAATTTTCAGCAAGTAAAAGTACGAGAATCAGAGACCAGGTAGTTTGCTTCAGAAGATAGAGATTCCTGAGTGGAAGTGGGAACGTATCACTATGGTTTCGTTGTTGGACTCCCACGGACTCAGAGGAAGTTCGATGCCATTTGGGTTATTGTGGATAGACTGACCAAGTCAGCGCATTTCATTCTTGTAGCAGTTACCTATTCTTCAGAGCGGTTGGCAGAGATTTATATCCGCGAGAGATCATTTGTCTTCACGGTGTGCCCGTGTCTATCATTTTTGATTGAGGTACGCAGTTTACCTCGCACTTCTGGAGGGTAGCACATTGTGAGCTGGGTACGCGGGTTGAGTTGAGCATATCATTTCATCCTTAGACGGACGGACAGTTCGAGCGTACTATTCAGATCTTGTAGGATATGCTCCGCGCATGTGTTATAGACTTTGGAGGATCGTGGGATCAGTTTTTTCCCCTTGTAGAGTTCGCCTACAACAACAGCTACCAGTCGAGCATCCAGATGGCTCCCTATGAGGCATTATATGGTAGACGGTGTCGATCGCCGGTTGGATGGTTTGAGCCGAAGGAGGCTATTGCTTGGATAAGGTTAACATCATTTAGGATAGACTTCGCACAGTTCAGTCCAGGCAGAAGAGTTATGCCGACCGTAGGGTTCGTGATGTGGCATTCATGGTCGGAGAGAGAGTGTTGCTTCAGGTATCACCCATGAAGGGTGTAATGAGGTTTTAAAAGAAGGACAAGTTGAGACCTAGGTATATCGGGCCTTTTGAGATCCTTGAGCGAGTGGGAGAGATGAACTACAGACTTGCGTTGCCACTTGGTTTATCAGCAGTCCATCATGTGTTCCATGTGTCCATGTTCTGGAAATATCACGGCGATCCATCCCACATGTTAGATTTCAGCACTGTCCAATTGGACAAGGATTTGACCTACGAGGAGGAACCAGTAGCTATTCTACACCGGCAAGTTCATCAATTTAGGTCGAAGAGTTATCCTTCAGTTCGGGTGTAGTAGAGAGGTCAGCCTATTGAGGCAACTACCTGCGGAGCAGATATCCTCACCTTTTCACTAGCTCAGGTAATTTTCTATGTCCGTTCGAGGGCGAACGATTGTTTTAGCGGTGGATAATGTGATGATCCAAAAGGTCATCTTATGTTTTAGAACTCGATTCTGCGCTCTTAAGCTTTAAAAATCTCATTTTTACCCTCCTCAATTTGCGTGCACAGTCCGGGCGTGTTTCCGGAAAGCTTTTATATTGAAAGTTGATGAAAATAAGAATTTTTGCCCTAAAAGTTGATTTTAGTTGACTTCGGTCAATATTTTGAGTAAACGGACCCGGACCCGTATTTTGACGGTCCCGGTGGGTCCGTAATGAAATATGGGACCTAGGCGTATGCCCGAAATCGAATTCTGAGGTCCCTAGCTCGAGATATGAATTTTTGATAAAAATTGCAAGGCTGAAAATCCAATGGTTTTTAAGAATTGATTGATGTTTGGCCTTGTTGATACCGGGTCCGTATGTTAGTTCCGGAGCCCGGTACAGGTCTAATATAATATTCATAACTTATCTATGAAATTTGGTGAGAAACGGAATTGGTTTGACGTGATTCGGACGTCCGGTTGTGAAGTTAGAAGTTTTAAAGCTTTCTTGAAAATTTCATTCGATTTGGTGTTCAATTCGTAGTTCAAGGTGTTATTTTGGCGATTTGATCCGGCGAGCAAGTTTGTATGATGTTTTAGGACTTGTGTGCATGTTTGGTTTGGCGCTCCGAGGGCTCGGGTGAGTTTCGGGTAGGCTACGGGATGTTTTGAACTTAGAAAATCTGGTATTTTTGCTGCAGCAGCTGTTCTAGTGTGTTCTTCTGAAAGTACGAAGCGGGGGGGGGGGGGGGAGGTGTGAATTGTAGATAATTAAAGTTAATCGTTAATAAGTTGACTTAAAACTTAAGTAGTCGACTAAATATGGCAATCTTGCAGATATAGTAATTCGAGGTAATAAGCAGAAAGTGAATGCAAAAATTAAAGACACCAGGAATTTTTATAGTGGTTCGGATTCAATGAGAATCCTAATCCAGTCCCCTTGGGTTGCAAGGGATTTCTCTTCAAGTGAATGAGTTTTCTTTCGAGTACAGATTTGATGTATGTCGCTCAGTTTCTCTAGCACTCATTTGATACAATGCCTCACCAGTTGTATGCCCTCTTTCTATCCCTGACTTGTAACACAGCACATCTATATAGGCCACTATGCTTGTTTGCAGTAGAATGAAGAGAGTTATTTTGGTTTGATCAAAGTATACTAAGGAAGGAGTTACACTGCCAATTTATACAAGGATAAATGGTGAAGGCTTGTCAACCCAAGGGTTTTGATCCTTGGAAAGAGTTGATTCTTTCCAAGAATAAAGAACTATCCGTTGCTTCTCTTCAGATCTTTTCCTTCGGCAGATAACGGGTTTGACAGGATTCTTCCTTGATTGTTGGACCTTCCAATCTTGAACGCTGTCCGGATCTTCTAGCTTTAGTTGTTCTTCTGTGATTTGATCTGACTCATCAATCACAGATTGCGTTGAATCTTTATTCCATTATGGCAGATTTAGTTTCCCAGAATCATGGCTAATCCTGATTTGCTGATGTAGTACTGTTTCTTTCCTTGTACATCGTAAGTATTTCAGGCAGCTTCCCTTCTGAATAATTTCCTTCCTTTTTCGACATAGCCGTTCCAATAGTTCCTTTTTACTTCTTTGAACTCCTTCACATGCATATTAATTGCATCATAAAAATATGATCTAACAATCTCCCCCTTTTTGATGATGGCAAAATAATATACATAAATGCAAGGATGTAAACAACAGTTGACTTCCCTGTTTAGTACTAGCCGACTTGGCTCCCCCTTAATGTGTGTAGTCAACTGAACTTGATCTCCCCCTCAATGTGTGCAGTCGACTTGTACCTATATAGTCTTGTCTATGCATGGGGAGCATAGTTGACTTAACCTGTTCAAAGAATAAGAAGTACTGTCTATGCATGTAGCATAGTCGACTTAACCTGTATAACAAATAAAAAATACATATGTGGACCCTATGTATGCATAGTCAACTTGAACCTGCACATAAACCGTTAACAATCCAGAAGATATATATTTTCCCCCTTTGACATCAGCAAAGAGGGATTAGCAAAAATATTATCCACATAAGCAAAAGAAGAAAAAAAAAACATCCACGGGCACAGCCCAACCACAGCCAAAACAAGTTTTAAGCAAAAAAATATTGTCTGAAAAACACATCCATCTCAGCGACGCAGAAAGTAAGTAAGAGTGTTGCAGATCGCCTCCTTCAACTGTTCAAAGCTGGTGTTGGCAGCAATGCTCATTCCATCCAGCCTGTCGTGCACCTCCTTGAAGGCTTTAACCGCATTCTCCCTTACCCTTTGCACAGCTACCCTGATTTTAGACACATCTGACCCTGTTTCCTTTGAAATAGCATGAATAGCATCCACAGTCGACTGTGTGGAGGACAGAAGAATCTTGATGACTAAGAGTTGGGAGTCAATGGAGCTGAGCTTTTCACTTAGGTTGGCAGGAATGGGAGAGGGCAGAACAGCAGACGAAGGCTTGGTTTCCACAGGAGTTTGCTTCGCATCACTTTCACCCTTCTTAACCCAGGCACCCTTGACATTCACATACCCCATACTCGAGAAGGCTCTAGAGTTGTAGCACTTGTAGACAGGAACAAAGGGGTAGTCTGAAAGTGGAATTTGATGAGCTTCCAGAATGTGAGTGATGGACATACCGAAAAGAAGACTGGTTGGATCTTCAGCACTCTCAATCATAAAATTTATAACCCAGGAGGACAGCTTGATTTTGAGTTTGGAGATGAGACAGTAGACAAAGAAGGTGTCCCTTTGAGAGAGGGTTGAGAAGGAACTAGTTCTGGGGAGAAGAGTGGTTGCAACAATGTGGGCAAGAACCCTAGTTTCAAAGCTCACATCACTAGGCCCTAATTGATTGGGAAAAGTTTCAGAGGGATTTTCAGCAATACACTGTTTAGCCTGGTCAAAGGTGATTTCAAAATTCTCAGGCCAGACATTCTT
>NW_017676981.1:27619-31561 GCF_001879085.1 Nicotiana attenuata
CCTTCGTTTGGATCTCCTATGATATATTTCTGTGGATATTCAGTTTCATTTCTCCATTCATTTAGTCGAACAGTGCTTGTAGTCGACTCCGTACGTTGTTCTGGAGTGTTATTGCTAACTTGTTCAGTCGACTCAACCACATCTGCAGGATTAGTTAACTCCTGTGATTTTCCTTTGTCCTGAACTTCTTGAGTTTGATCTTTGTCACCTGCATTAATGCCTTTCTCGACCAAGGGATTATTTTCATCGAATATAACATGAACTGATTCTTCTAGGCATAAAGTACGTTTATTAAAGACTCTGAATGATCTGCTATTTAATGAATAACCAAGAAAAATACCTTCATCGCTTCTTGGATCAAATTTTCCAAGATTATCCTTACCATTGTTATGAATGAATCACTTGCTTCCAATTGGATGAAAATAACTGATATTTGGACGTTTACCTTTCCAGAGTTCATAGGGAGTCTTTTTCTGAATAGGCCTTATGAGACAACGGTTGAGAATGTGACACGCACTACTCACACCTTCAGCCCAGAAATGATTTGGGAGTGAATGTTCTAATAACATGGTTCTTGCCATGTCTTGAAGTGTTCTGTTCTTTCTTTCCACAACTCCATTTTGCTGTGGTGAATGGGGTGCGGAGAAATTGTGAGTGTAACCTTGATCGTTACAGAAATCTTCAAATGCTTTACTTTCAAACTTGCCTCCATGATCGCTTTGGATTTTTGAGATCAGATAGCCCTTTTCTCTTTCAATCCTCTTGCAGAAAACTTCAAAATTTCTTAAGGCTTCATCTTTATGAGATAAGAAAATTACCTAAGTAAAACGTGAAAAGTCATCAACAATAACAAAAGCATATTTCTTGCCTCCTATGCTAGCAGTTCTAGTAGGTCCAAATAAGTCCATATGAAGTAATTGCAACGGTTTTGAAGTAGACACTATGTCTTTGTTTTTGAAAGAGTTTCTAGTTTGCTACCCATCTGACATGCATCACAAATATGAGTTCTAGAGAAATTCAGTTTAGGTAAGCCAATAACTAAATCATGCTTGGATAATTTTTCAATCAAATGCATGCTGGCATGTCCTAGTCTTCTGTGCCACACCCAGGGATCATCAGATATAGAAGTTAGGCAAATGTGACCATCTATATTTTCAAATCCATCAAGTATGTAAACATTTCCGTACCTTTTTCCAGGAAGAATTATTTTACCTGATTCGTCTTCTATGGCACAGCCTGTTCTCTTAAACTTTACCTCATATCCTGAGTCACAGAGTTGACTTATACTAAGGAGGTTGTAGTTTAGTCCATCAACAAGATATACCTCAGTAATGTCACAGTTGTTGTTGAAAGGAATAGTTCCAGTTCCAACTATTTTGCCTCTTGAATCATCTCCAAATTTGACGCTTCCTCCATCAATCTTCGTAACCTCCTTAAAAAGATTTTTGTCACCTGTCATGTGACTGGAACACGCACTATCTAGGTACCATTTTCCTTTGCGACTTATTCTATGGTATTCCTGCAATACATAATAATTACTTTCTTTTAGGTACCCAAGCTTTCTTGGGTCCTGGTGATTAGTGTTACTAGGTTCAAAATTTTTAGGTTTCCAAACCCATCCAGACATATGATGTTTACGAAATTGACAACCAGAATATTTATGCCCATTTTTGTTGCAGTAGTGACATTTAGCCGCAGACCTGTTTTCAGGTCTTTCATAAGCATTGGAACTAGCTATCATGAGATTAGCTGATTCCGTTGTAGTTGACTTGTAAGTCGACTGGTCCGACCGACTGGTCGATTTAGTTCTGATTGGTTCCTTTCCAGTTGACTTGTAAGTCATCTGGTTTGACCTAACAGAACTGTGACTGGTGGATTTGCGCAAGCTATTAAGCTGAATTTGCAATCTCTCAAACACTGCTTGAAGTACGTCCTTTTCAATTTCACATACTTCATGTTTGAGTTTCCAGTCTTTGATTTCCATAGTGAGTCTCTTAAGCTCATTCATCATTTTTTGAGACTCTATTAAAGTGGAATCAAGAATGTTCTACAATTCATTACATCTATCACAGTCATAAGATCTTACCTCGCTAGTTTCTCCTCTTGCCATAAAACAATTTTCATCGTCTGAATCATCTTCATCTGTCCAGCATCCTGAAGTTTTGTTGATCTCATTTTCTAGGATTGTCATGAAGCAGAGATTTGCTATTTCTTCACGGTCTGAGTCATCCTCATCGCTCCAGCTTCCAAATGATTTGTTTTAGTTTAATCCTCTAGAGATCTTCCTTTTCAGTTCTGGACACTCCGCTTGGATGTGTCCAAATTTTCCACATTCATAGCATTTTCCATTATTCTTATCTTGTTCGTTGTATTGTCTAGATCTTCTTGGTGGAAATATTCCTTTCTTTGTATTTCCATATCTTCTCATAGGTCCATCCATATTTCTAGACATCATAGCAATTTCTTCTTGTAGGGCTTCAGGATCATCAATTTTCCTAACCTGATCGCCACTGGTGTAAGGTTTGCCAAAAGCTTTCAAGTCGCTGATTATCTTACTGAACCTGGCAAACATTTCTTCGATGGATTCTCCTTCCTTCATTGAGAACAGTTCATAGTCGTGAACTAGCATATTGATGTGAGTTTCCTTTACTTTGCTGGTACCTTCATAGGTAACCTCAAGTTTGTCCCACATCTCTTTGGCTGTATCACAGCTACATATTTTCTCATATTCTTCACCACTTATCGCATTGTGAAGCAGATTTCTTGCCTTGTGATTTATTTGGACAGCTTCCAGTTGTTCTTTTGTGTATGAGTCTATGTCATCAGGGTCAGCGAGTGGTGGAGTGCTGGCAGGCAGTGGGTAGTTTCCCTTCTTGATAACTCTCCACACCTTGACGTCGTATGCCTTGGTGAAGATTTCCATTCGAATTTTTCAGTGGGAGAAATGTTGTCCATTGAAGTAAGGTGTCCTTACTTGTGAAGTTCCTTCCTGAAAGAGAGCTCCTATGATAACCTGATTTGCCATGATCTTTTTCTCACAAGCTGTTAAGCAGAAAACAAAAGTGTGACCCTTGCTCTGATACCAATTGAAAGTACAAGAGGGGGGGTGAATTGTAGATAATTAAAGTTAATCGTTAATAAGTTGACTTAAAACTTAAGTAGTCGACTAAATATGGCAATCTTGCAGATATAGTAATTCGAGGTAATAAGCAAAAAGTGAATGCAAAAATTAAAGACACCAGGAATTTTTATAGTGGTTCGGATTCAATGTGAATCCTAATCCAGTCCCCTTGGGTTGCAAGGGATTTCTCTTCAAGTGAATGAGTTTTGTTTCGAGTACAGATTTGATGTATGTCGCTCAGTTTCTCTAGCACTCGTTTGATACAATGCCTCACCAGTTGTATGCCCTCTTTCTATCCCTGACTTGTTACACAACAGATCTATATAGGCTACTATGCTTGTTTGCAGTAGAATGAAGAGAGTTATTTTGGTTTGATCAAAGTATACTAAGGATGGAGTTACACTGCGAATTTATACAAGGATAAATGGTGAAGGACTGTCAACCCAAGGGTTTTGATCCTTGGAAAGAGTTGATTCTTTCCAAGAATAAAGAATTATCCGTTGCTTCTCTTCAGATCTTTTCCTTCGGCAGATAACGGGTTTGACAGGATTCTTCCTTGATTGTTGGACCTTCCAATCTTGATTGCTGTCCGGATCTTCTAGCTTTAATTGTTCTTCGGTGATTTGATCTGACTCGTTAATCACAGATTGCGTTGAATCTTTATTCCACTATGGCAGATTTAATTTCCCAGAATCATGGAGCTAATCCTGATTTGCTGATGTAGTACTGTTTCTTTCCTTGTACATCGTAAGTATTTCAGGCAGCTTCCCTTCTGAATAATTTCCTTCCTTGTTCGACATAGCCGTTCCAATAGTTCCTTT
>NW_017676981.1:32118-36220 GCF_001879085.1 Nicotiana attenuata
CTCAAAACCACGAATAGAACCAAACATGACCGATAAACGCGGTCCACAACAGGAGAATCTCCCACAGGAGTAGAAACATAAACGGGGCACTCAAGAATCCCGAGGCACACCCAAATGCGGAGCAAAGTAAGAAGACACATAAGAATAAGTAGAGCCTAAATCGAATAGAACTGATACACTTCTATAACAAACCACGACAATACCTGTGATGACAGGATCGGAGGCAACAGTCTCGGTACGGGTAGGTGGGGTAGCAACTGGGGTTGTAACAAAAGCCTGAGAACCCTGCGGGGCGCGCTGTGGCCGAGAAGTCTGTAGAGGTGCACTCCTCCCAAGTCTAGGGCAATACCTCACCACATGGCGTATGTCACCACACTCAAAGCAACCTCGCATCTGACGTGGCAGTGGGAACTGTGCGGTACGGGTACTCCGAGACCCCTGAACACCTGAAACCCTGTGTGAAATCTGAGATGCAAACTGAGCTGGCTGACCCATAAAACCTCTACCATGCCGTACTCTCCCTCCAAAATAAGGACCAGTATATCTCCCGGTCTACGAGGTCTACTCACCCCTCTATACTCTCCCTCCTGACCTCGTCTGTCCTCTCTCTCCTGGACCCACCTGTCTCCTACTTGGCGAGAGGCCCTCACCACCCGCTGAATTGGGACCACAGGCTGTGTCGCCGTGACGCCTGGAACCTGACCCCTGGGAATATGCTGCTCTGGAGTGGGGGAGGCGGGAGTCTGGGTCCCTCCCCCGATCTGTGAAGTAGTCGGTACAACCTGGATCAATCCCGCCTGAATCAACGTACCAAACATGCTCAGGAACTGCGCCAAAGTCTCCTGAAGAGCTGGAGTAGTAGTGGCAGTAGTAGGCGTGCTAGGTGCCTGGGCTCCGGCTGGATCTGCTGGTGGTAACTCCCAGGATACCGTCCTGTAGCCCTTTCCTCAACTGTCCAGTGGATATCCCGGGATACCGTCCCGTAGTCAAATTCACGTTCCAATACCAAAAGATCTCCCGGGATACCGTCCCGTAGTCCAATCATCAATGTGCAGGGGGATCTATCGGGAATCAAACCCGCAGTCCCAAAGTAAAAGTGCAGGGGGATCTATCGGGAATCTAACCCGCAGTCCCAAAGTAAAAGTGCAGGGGATCTATCGGGAATCTAACCCGCAGTCCCAAAGTAAAAGTGCAGGGGGATCTATCGGGAATCTAACCCGCAGTCCCAAAGTAAACAAACAAAGGGGGAGCTACCGGAATCCCACATCCGTAGTCCAAATGTAAATGCGCAATCACGGCCAGAAATATACCAAGAATGATGTACGAAATACAAACACAGATAGAACTAGCCTAGCATGCTTCACGTAGGACAGTCAAAACAACTTAAGCAATTAGGCAGTCAAGTCAGCTAAACATGCTTTTCCTAATCTAGCACAAGTTATAAATTCAAGTGGAATAAGGCAAGTAAGAAAGAAACTAAATCTCAATAATTTAAGTAAAAACCGGATTTTTTCATCAATCGGCTCAAGTACGCGCTCGTCACCTCACGTACAAGGCAGTCAAATATCAAGGAAAACAATCCTAAGGGGAAAGATCCCCCACACAAGGTTAGACAAGCCACTTACCTCGAACCGGCTCAAAATTAACTAGAAACCACGCCTTTGCCACGAGTATCCGACTCCAAATGGCCCAAATCTATTCAATACATTTACATATCATAAATAACATCGCAAACAACTAGTTTTGCTATTTAATTCAAAGCTACGGCGTGAAATTAGGTGAAATGACCAAAATGCCCTCCAGGCCAACGCCTCGGAATCAAATAATTTTCACATTTTCAGAAACCTCGTACTCTCACGAGTCTAACCATATAAAAATCCCCCAAATCGGAGGTCAAATGCCCACTCAAAGCTCAATAGTTTAGGCAATGAACTTTTACCCCAAATTATCCAATTTTTTATCCTAAATTCGAATTCCAATGGTGTATTTAACTATATAATGATGAAATATAACAAGAAGGGACGAAAGAAACGTTACCCAGTGATCTTCACTTCAAATCCCACTCAAAATCGCCTTAAACTGAGCTCTCAATTGATTTTGCAACTTATGAACTCAAACCCTCGACATCTCTATTTCTGTCCAGGGGTTTCCGCTTCTGCGGACAAGGGACCGCTTCTGCGGTCCCGCTTCTGCGGACCACGAGCCGCTTCTGCGGTTCTTCATTAAAGTCAAGATTTCCGCTTCTGCGGCCCTTCACCGCACCTGCGGTTGCCGCTTATGCGGATTCATTACCGCTTCTGCGGTTTCAAACAAAATTCCAAGGACCGCACCTGCGACTACTATCTCGCAGGTGCGTAACCGCTTCTGCGGTTAAACTTCCGCACCTGCGGAAACTGAAAGGGACACTCGAATTCTTCTCCTGCGATGGTCTAGCCGCTTCTGCGGCTTCGCTTCTGCAGTTCCCAAGATGCAGAAGCGGAAATACCAGATGACAGAATCCTTCAGCTATTCATTCAACTCCAAACTCTTCCGTCAACCACCCGAAGTCATCTCGAGGCCCCCGGGACCTCAACCAAAAGCACCAGTACCCCCTAATACCTTATTCAAACTTGTACCAATCTTAAAAACACCTAAAACAACGCCGGAAACCCGAATTAATCAAAGATTCAAGTGTAAGAACCTCAAATTCCAACCAAACACGCTTTCGATCAAAAACCTAACCAAACCTCGTCCGAATGACCTGAAATTTTGCACACACATCCCAAATGACATGACGGAACTACTGTAACTTCCGGAATTCCAATCCGACCCTCGGATCAAAAACTCACTATCGGACCGGAAACTTCAAAAATTCAAACTTCGGCATTTCAAGTCTAAATGAGCTACGGACTTCCAAAATACAATCCGAACACGCTCCCTACCCCGAAATCACCTAACGGAACTAACGGAACCCTCGAATTTCCATTCCGAGGTCGTCTTTACACTGTTCCGATTACGGACCATTTTTCAACACTTAAGCTCTCCTTTAGGGACTAAGTGTCCCAAAACACTCTGAATCCTAACACCGAACGTCCCGGCATACGAAAATAGCAGAAATGAACTTAGGGGAAGCAGTTAATAGGGGATCGGGGCGTTAATTCTTAAGACGACCGGCCAGGTCGTCACATCCTCCTACACTTAAACATTCGTTCGTCCTCGAACGAGCATAGAGAACATACCTGAAGTAGTGAAAAGATGAGGGTAACTGCTGCGCATTTCCTGCTCGGTCTCCCAGGTCGCCTCCTCGGCCGGCTGACCCCGCCACTGAACCTTCACTGAAGCTATGTTCTTTGGCCTCAACTTTATGATCTGCCTGTCCAATATTGCCACCGGCTCCCCAACTTAGGATAGATCATTGTCCAACTGGACTGAACTGAAATCCAACACGTGCGACGGATCCCCGTGATACCTCTGGAGCATCGAAACATGAAATACCGGATGAACTCCGGCCAAACTGGGAGGTAAGGCAAGCTCATAGGCAACCTCCCCAACTCGCCTCAAGATCTCAAAAGGGCCAATAAACCTCGGACTCAACTTCCCTTTCTTCCCAAACCTCATGACGCCTTTCATAGGCGAAACCCGAAGCAGAGCCCGCTCACCAACCATATATGAAACATCACGAACCTTCTTGTCCGCGTAACTCTTCTGTCTGGACTGGGCTGTACGGAGTCTATCTTGAATCGTCTTAACTTTCTCCAATGCATCCTGAACTAACTCTATGCCCAATAGCCTGGCCTCACCCGGCTCGAACCAACCCACCGGAGATCTACACCTCCTACCATATAAAGCCTCATACGGCGCCATCTGAATGCTGGACTGATAGCTGTTGTTGTAAGCAAACTCCGCCAAAGGCAAGAAATGATCCCAAGACCCTCCAAACTCAATCACACACGCACGGAGCATATCCTCAAGTATCTGAATAGTGCGCTCGGGCTGTCCATACGTCTGGGGGTGAAATGCTGTGCTCAACTCCACCCGAGTGCCTGACTCCTGCTGCACGGCTCTCCAGAACCGCGATATAAACTGATTACCTCTGTCTGAAATGATAGAAACTGGAATACCA
>NW_017676982.1:0-3515 GCF_001879085.1 Nicotiana attenuata
TTTATGAACTCACCTTGATGTTAGCTGTGAAGTGAAGTGGAAATGGAAATACTGCCAAATCTAGGCTCATTTGAACGTTGTTTAGTTGGATAAATGTAATTGGTGTTAGTTAGTAGTTTTGAGTGTATGAATAATAGATACATTTGGACTGTTAATCTGGACTGTTATGGACTTTGAATTCTGTACTTGTTAAGGCATTTTAGAACAGTAGCATAGCAGGATTAGTTTAAATACAACTTTGAAATCAAATAACGCAAGCATGAAATCAGTAGCTCAGTGTAATGCACGTTCGATTCTAGATGCTGATACGCCTTTAAAATCAGTATGCATAGCCCATAAATCAGTCGTTTCATTTAAAGAGTGTAGAGTAATTTCAATAGTTTTGGTTTAATTGAATCAGAATTCTTCTTTTAATTTAAATCCAGGCCCTATAGCCTATCCCCAGGACGTTTGGGCTTAGGCCTGGACTGGCAGCTTGCAGGAGCCCAAATAACTGGCAGCCTGTTAGAAGAGCATGGGTACAATACTCCTTCGTTGGGCTTATCTCAGAGCCCGATCAGTGGCCTTGACACATAATTACCATTTAACTTACTTCAGTTCAATAACAAACTTTAGGATTTTTCTTGCGCTGCTGGAGACAAATAAAAAATATAGTTGCTTTAAGACTGCCTTTCCCTGAATAAAAATTACACGAGCCTCGCCAAAATATAAGTTGCGGGGTCTTCGATAATGCTTTATATAAAATTTAGATTTCGGGATACGCCGCTTAGCAAATTTCACGGCCTTCCCCAAATATAATAAACACGTAGCTGCTTTAGGCGCGTACTTTAATATTACTTCCCTAAATTCGGGTGCACATTTATGTGACCCAAATCCAAATCTCAACGAAGTCGAAATGTGTTAACGATCACGGGTGCACTGGTGCAACGTGGTTCAAGACGCATTTTCACGACGTTGCAATTCTCTAAAAATAATAATAATAAAAGCGTTTCGAAAGTTAAAAGGCACATGGATTAAAACATGTACTAAAATCAAACAAATGAGCCAAATATGACAGTTGAGCAACCGTGCTAGAACCACGGAACCCGGGAATGCCTAACACCTTCTCTCGGGTTAACAGAATTCCTTACTCGGATTTCTGGTTCGCTGACTGTAAAACAGAGTCAATCTTTCCTCGATTCGGGATTTAAAACCGGTGACTTGGGACACCATGATTATCCCAAGTGGCGACTCTGATCTTAAATAAATAATCCCGTCCCGATTGTCACTTCAAGTTGGAAATAACTCCCTTTATTATACCCTATTCCGGGGGTGTAGTAGGAAAAGGAGGTGTGACAGCTCTGGCGACTCTGCTGGGGACCAAGAACCCAGAATCTCTGGTTCAGGGTTCAGAATTCGAGCTTAGATATATTATTGTAGTTGGCTTTATCTGATTTTCCTACATGTTTCATGCTAAATGTGCAAAAATGTTGCTTTTTACCGCTTTGATATTATTTGGATTGTATATAAACTGTGACGACACCCTTCTCTTCTCACCTCCGGGGATGTGCTCACTGGTGGAGACTCCCTATTCTGTTAGTGATAATACTCTGAAATAAGAAAGAGGCCGGACAAGTTGCTAAGCCGGATGGCCTTTTGGTTCCCGGTACGTAGCCCCCTCCTCGACTCGAGTTGTCCGCTCGGGTACACAGTCTAGAACACATACCCAGGTTTTGAACATAGAATAACTTGACCCCATGCCGGATCCCTAGTAGGAACGCTTATCTGCATCACGTGCATTTTGACTTAGGGGACTCAACACAGGGGTTGGGTCCGTCTAGGACAGGTGTACCCGGAATAATGGACCATCCTGCTGCATCCTACTTGTGCAGTTATCTGTTTGGGACCCGCATGCTGACCGGCTTTGAATATTTGGGAAAAATTGGAAAAACCAAAAGAGAAAATAGCAGTGTAGAGAGTTAATTTCCTATATTAGAAAGACCAATGTCCAAGTAGTGCCGAAACTCTGCCGGATTTTCGAGAAAATAAGAGAAGTGTTTGATGTCAATGGAAAAGGAAAACAAACATATTTTTTTTATTATTTTAAATAATTTGTTTATGTGCCAATTGAAACGCAAAACAAATAGTTTTTATTTTTTAGCAATAGTTCGCGAAAGGAAAAACAAAAGGTTCTTATTTTTCCAAATGTTGAAAAGAAAATACAAAAGAGTTTTGTTTTTGAAAATAGCTAGTTTGTTTGCCCGAACTACGCAGGTTTGATTCTCACCGGATGTGAGATACGTAGGCAGCCCTCATCGGGTCCAACCTCCCCTTTTCAAAAATAGCCAAAAATGCCAAATTTTTTTAATTTCGTCATGAATAAGTCGGGTGCCGCCATTCTTGTTTAAACTAAGCCGAATGTCCCCAAAAGGGCGCCGGAAGGCTGTTTTTGCAAGAACAGCCACCCTGAGTCAGTTCAACGGTTAACAGACACAGCCTTAAAATCTTCTCCCCGAAGTGCTGAAAGGCCGTAACTGCAAAACCGGCCGTTTGTTTTAAAATTGGAAATTTGAACAAAAATAGTGTTATTTTTTTTTCCTTTTAGGTCAAAATAAGTGATTAAATCACCTTAATAAATGTGCAGGACGAGCACGATTCAAAATAAGGGGAACTTGCATACAGGCCCGCGGCGAGACCGAATGATGTCCCGCGGGCGCCAGGAGCTTTAGTGTATTCATGATTGTCTTCTGAGTCTGTATTTCCTTTTCTACTGGAGTCTGTAAAAGTCAGTCAGTTGATTAAGTCTGTATTTTCGTTTAAAGAAGAACAGGGAGGATGAAGTCTGTAGTTCTTTTCTGCATTAGAGTCTGTTAGTTGTTTAATCTGTCAGTTTTGAGTCTTTGTAATAGACGTTTTTTCTATCAATAAAATTGAAAATCCCAAAAAAATATTTTACTTCTACTTTACATTTATTCTGCAAGAACTACGCTCGGTCTGATTCACGCGGGGTCGTGATACGTAGGCAATCTCCATAGGATTCGACCATAACCAAAAGGAAAAGAAAAAAAAAATGAGAAAAGAGAGGAAAAACCACAAAAGGCAAAAAGGAAAAAAAGAGAGCGGAAAAACAAAACTCAAGAAAGGAAGGAAATAGGAACGAGAGAGGACAAAGGCAAGCGTAAAGGAAAAAAAAAGGGGAAAAAGAAGAAAAACAAAGGAAGAAAAGTTTGCAATTGGAAATAAGGAAAAGCCGGGATGACGCATACGCCCGATCAAAAGCTGTTACCAATGTGTTAAATGCCTTAACGCTAACGTGATGGTTTCATTTTGCCATATCATTTCAGACAGGTGGTTGGTTTGTGGTTTTAAAAGTAACTTTTCCCTGCAACACAAAGGCAAAAGGCAATGGCAGAGAACAACAGAACTGAGTTGCTTGATACCGATGTTCGACAACAGTTGGTGGAACGGGATAATGGGTTGGTTGAAGAGGTGCGGATGCTGAGACAACACATGACAAACATGTATCAAGCCTGGAT
>NW_017676982.1:4581-8937 GCF_001879085.1 Nicotiana attenuata
AAGATCTAGATTCATGCAGGGCATGATACGTAGGCAACCTACATAGGGTTCAATACGCATCATTTTTTTAAAGTTAATTGAGTAAAGAAAAGGAAAGGAAAAAAAAAGGGGGGGGGGGGGAAGTATCAAGAAGGATAAAAGGAGAAGAAAAAAAAGGAAGAAAGGTTAGGAAGTACGATGGGATGTGAGAAATGAGAGGGAAGAAAAGAGTGATAATCCGAAAGGAAAAAGGAGGAAGGAAAATGAGCCAGTTAAAGAAGGGCGAGGAAAGAAAAGAAAGGAGAGAGGTCGAAATGAACAAATTGGGATGATGCCAACTGACCTTTGTACCCTCGAAGTCATTATAGAACCGATAACTGTGGCTAGCTGCATTGCACGTAAAGTGAAATTATCTTATGTTAAATGTCCTACACTAACGTGATGGCTTCATTTTGTTGTGATCATATCAGAAAGGTGGTTGGTTTGTGGTTTTAAAGTGGTAACACTTCTCTACAACACAAAGGCAAAAGGAAATGGCAGAGAACAACAGAACTGAGTGGGTTGATACGGGTGCCCAAAAGCAATTTTTCAGACCCATATGCGAAAGGCTTTGATCCTGCTATTCGATGCATGTACCACTGTAAAGTCCGGGGGCATAGCATTGAAGATTGTCGCTCTTTGAAAAGGAAAATAGAAAGAATGTGATTCAAGAAGGGGTAGTTGTGGTCAATGACAGTGACAGGGAGCATGCGAATCCTCTTGGGAACTTGTTGATTAAAGTTGATAATGGTCTTGGCAGTATTGATGCGAAACTCAGTGGCTAAGATGCCGTGCTTGGTAATTGGGAAGACGCTCCATTTCTTGGTCAGCCGGAGTGGATTTTTGGTGGTTTATTTTGTTGTCATTTCTGTTGTCCGGGTTTTTTTAGGGGTTGTAATCCGGATATTGTCTTGTACCCTTTCATTTTGCTAGGTTTGTTTAGTCGTAGTAGCTCGTTTAGTGCTGTCTAGGTTCGTTCCAGGGTTGTAACCCAAGTCTAGTTTGCTTGTCTTGTTGTTCGAACCATTTCACCGTCTGTCTAATACAATTTCCTGTTTTCTGTTATTTCTAGTCATTTTCTTTTGCTTAGTTCTCTTTTCTTTCCACATTTCTTTTCCTGTTGACTCTAGTGACATGACATGCATGCGTAATTCTCGGTCTGGGCTCAAAAGTTAGTCATGAAGCATTGAAACAATTTTGAAGATGATAGGGACACTTGAGGGAAATAAGAATAAATTTGGACATTTTGAGATCATTTGAAGCCCGAACCATGTGAAACTGGGGCAGATAGGACATAAAGAAATACTGTTGAAATGCATCATGCCGCATCAGGTTGAAGCCAAAGGCAAGTTTGCCCAATTGTCAGGGGCCGTTCATGGTAAGGAAAGTGAGAGTGTTGTCCAATGGTTCTTTGTAGGAGGCAAATGTGCGGATATGGTTATCAAGTCTGATACAATCAAGATGCTACAAATGTTTTCCTTGGTTTGTTTAGTTGTGTTGTTTGTACTTGGCATGTTTTGAAGATCGGAATGACGAAGGCATTTTGTTCTGCTATCTAAACACTTTATCCTTTGTTACCCCTTTGAGCCTTATTTATTTTCTTTCATACCCCTCTTTTGGAATCAGTAGCGAAGTTCAGAAACGCAAGTGCAAAGGATAAGTAAAGGAAAAGAGAAAGGAGAAAGAAAAGAATGAAAAGAGAAAGAAAAGAAAGAAAAAAGAGAAAAGAGAGAAAAAAAGAGAGAAGAAAAAGAAAAAGAGAAAAAAAAAGAAAAAACAACAAAACAACAGAAGGGAAAAGAAAGGAAAAGAACAAAAAGAGAAAAGAAAAAGAAAAGGAGCAACAACAAAAGTAGTCATATGAACTACGTTTGACTTGATTCCGAAAGGATACGTAGGCAGCCTCTCTCTGAGGTTCAGTCACACCAAAATAAAATTCAAAAGTCCCCAAGAAAGAAACTGGGGCAGAAGTTGTGGTTGTTGTAAGAAATCTGATTCCGAATGTTGTAATTTTGAACCCATGTTGAATTGTTTTGAGCCTTTGATACCCTTTCTTCTAAAGAAAGACCTTCTGATCAATCTTCGAGAGACGCCGAGTAAAGCGAGTAGAGGTGAACCATATCAGGGGCAACACTCCAGTCCAAACAAGGGAAATGAAGAATGAGAGAGTCTTGATGATAAATGCCCTCACGGGCACCATAAGGCAAAGTAAGCTGAGAGAAATAAAAATGAGAGAGTCTTATTGGTGAAAACCTTCACAGGCACCATAAGGCGATAGCGAGGTGAGAGAAAGACCAAAATGAGAGAGGCTTGATGGTGAAAGCCTTTCGGGCACTACAAGTCGAATAAGGATAGTGAATCAGATTGGATAAGCGGAGCATTGAAGCCCAGTTTCACGGTAAAAAGGCACGACAAGAGTTGAACATCAGATTTGCTTAACAGAATAAGCCGCAGGTGCATGTCATGGTCGTTAGAGTTGGTATCCACATCCGATAGGTTTTTACTTTGTAGTTTTCTTGTTAGGAATCATCTCTTCCCATTGTCCTCTACTCTGTTCTTTTTGTTTTGTTTACTTCCTCTTCTTGAGTATGTCTAGTCAGAACAAGTAAGAAATGACTTCAAAATTTGCCACCAGCTTTCCAATTGCACAAAACGGGGTCTGGCTAACACATCAAAATGTCATAAGTCAGGAAAAAACAACAAGCGCATTGAGCTAGTAACAATCAACATGCTTTGGGATCCTTGTGAAATACAAAGGTTTGGTACATATCAATTCATGAACAATGCAACAAGATGGAAGGTGCTTGGTGAACGGATCAGAGATATTTTCTGTGGTAAGATTGATAGAAGGTGGTTGAACAGTGACAAGCAGGGTCTTCAAGTGGAAATCAAAGTTATCAGGGCGAGTGAAGGAACAATAGACCTCGAGGCCAAGGCCAGTGATTTAAATCAGGAAAGAACAACATGTGCGATGAGTTGGTAACAATCAATATGCTTTGGAATTTCATGTGATACACAAAGGCTTGGTATATGTTAATTCATGAACAATGCAACAGATGAAGGGTTGGGTGAACAGCTCAAAGGTATTTCCTGTGATAAGATTGATAAAAGGGTGTTAAACCAGTGACGAGCAAGACTTTCCAAGCAGAAGTCAAAGTTATCAATGCAAATGAGGGAGCCGTAGACCTTAAGGACAGGACCAGTGGTTTAAGGAAAGAAAGAACAGCATACGCAATGAAGGGGTGACAAGTTCGTGCTTTGGGGTTCATGTGAGACACAAAGGTTGGTAAAAGGCAGTTCAGGAGCAATGCAACAGATAGAAGGTGTTGGGTTTGAGCGAGAAGAGGTATTTTCTGTGTTAAGGTTTACAAAGGAAGTAGTTAGTCAAGGAACAAGCGGGGTCTTCGAATGGAAATCAGTTGTCATGGCAAGTGAAGGAGCAACAGACCTCAAGGCCAAGGCCAGTGGTTTAAGTCAAGAAAGAACAGCATACACACGGAGTGGGGGCAATAGACGTGCTTTGGGGTTCATATGAGACACAAAGGTTGGGGAGGCACCAGTTCATGCAACGCAACAAATAGAAGATATTGGGTCCGAACGGAGAAAAGGAATTTTATGTGATGGGGACGACAGAGAAAAGGGTTAGTCCATAAACAAGCAAGGTCCTCGAGTGGAAGTCAGTCATCATGGGAAGCGAAGGAGCAATCGCTCTCAAAGTCAAGGCCACAAACCAACCACCACATTTTAAACTGACAAGATTTTTCTTTGATTGAAACAGGGGCAGAAATTTCGTTCGTTTCGGAGGAACTCTCCGTAGGGAAAGGCAAGCACCAGACATGTTTGACGGTAAGTTTTCAGGACCCTCCTGGAAAATGGGACCCAATTTTTTAAAACAATCATGAGTAGCATAATTTAGCATAAATGTACCCCAAGGAACATAAGTTGGTTTCAAAGTAGCCTGTTTAAGATAGGACTCAATTAGGAGTTGTCAGGACCCTCCTGAATAATGAGACACAGTTTTAAGATCTCCTTTAGATAACAAGATATTGTTGTAGGATAGTATAATTCAGCCGTAGAATTGGCACTCATAAGATAAGACTTGAATTTTGATTTTCAGGTCCCTCCTGGATAATGGGACGTAGTTTTAAGGTCTGCTTAGATAACAAGATATAGATAACAAGGTCTGCTTAGGTTAAAACTATTTTTTTTAACTAGAAGTTGTCAGGACCCTCCTGAATAATGGGGAGTAGTTAAGACCTATTAGATAACAAATGTAGTAGGGGTAATACCTTTAGAAGATATAACTTAGTTTCGTAACTGTTAGGAATTGTCAGGACC
>NW_017676982.1:9888-12789 GCF_001879085.1 Nicotiana attenuata
ACTGGGGCAAGAGATTTTCTTTGTTTTTTGTCCATTTTTTGTTGAAGTCAGGAGCCCGCCTGGAGAACAGAGGCATATATTTCAAGTTTTAGCAATCAGGAGCCCGCTTGGAGAACAGAGGCACACATTTCAAGTTTCAGCAGTCAGGAGCCCGCCTGGAGAACAGAGGCATACATTTCAAGTTTCAGCAATCAGGAGCCCGCCTGAAGAACAGAGGAATACCATTCAATACAGTAATCAGGAGCCCGCCTGGAGAGCATGGGAATACATTTCAACTTTAGCGGTCAGGAGCCCGCCTGGAGAACAGGGAATACATGCAAGTTCAGCGGTCAGACATCACCTGGAAAAAGGGCAAACATCTCAGATCACAATTCAAGGCAGCAACAAAGGAACATCACCGGAAGAATACAAGTCACAAGCATGGTGTGGTGTAAGGGTTTGGTCCGAAAAGTTGAGGAAGAATGAACTAGTACCTGCGACTGGAAAGCGTCAGGGTTCAAATCTAAAGTCTGCATGAAGAACCATTCAAGACTCAGAATCAAGCTTCAGAAGACTTATAGATATGAATCTTGTAACTCGTAGTTGACAGGCTTAGCTAGTCTTTTTCATGTTTTGATTTTTGATGTAATAACAGGACTGCGGACCGGAACCTCGGCGGAACGGCACCTCGACTGGCTCTCCACCTCGGCATACTCCATCATCTCACTCACCTCTGAACTACACTGACCTGATTCCTTTATAGCCAAGGATATGTAGGCAACCTCGGAAGCAAGGTTCGGTCAAATCTTTCAAAAATGCTTCCCACGGAGTATTCAAACGGGCAAAAATCGCTCGTATCCGCTCACTTTGTCTTTGCACGAAAACTCTTCGTGTTTCCGAGCAAAGAGGGGCAGCTGTGAGCACGTGATTTTTGCCCTACATGAAAATAACTCCTAAAAATAGACCAAAATAATTTTATTGATTTTTTAGGTGTTTTTCTTTATTTAGTTGCATTTCATACATTTTTTAATATTTTTAAAATCATAGAAAAACCATAAAAAGTGTCACATTTTAATTTCATGCCACTTAGGTTCAATTTGCATTTAGGAATTAATTACATTGATTTAATTGTGTTATTAATCAAAAAATCAAAAAAATGATGATGATCATTTTTACATAGTTAGATAATTAGCTTGATTTTACAATTTGAATTGATTTAGGAATTTAGTTTAGGTTTTTAATTAATAAAAGAAAGAAAAAAGAACAACAAAAAGAAAGGAAGTTGGAAAAGGCTGATTCTGAATTGAATTGGGCCAAACATTTTAGAAGCCCAAATTTCCCTCAACCTAGCCCGAACCGGGTCGACCCGACCCGACCCAACACCTAAATCTTTGTTATTTTAATACCTAGACCTAGACCCCTAAGGAGGAGGGAAGAGAACGCCAAAAAAAATCTGAAGAGCGCCGCAACAGTGCAAGAGGAGGCCCCCCCCTGAATCTCCTTCTTCTTCGAACCCACCCCACCCCAGACGACACACCCATCAGCTCTCTTTTGGCTAGAACAGAAACACACACAAACCCTCCCCATCGATCCCCATCGCCAACAGCAAAACCAAAATCCCTGACCCCAAACGCTAGCAACAGCAACACATACTAGCAAAGAAGCTGAAAAGAAAAATAGATTGGGGAAAATTGGACAGAAGAATCCGGGCAGAGAGGGTTGGAAATTTCGAGATTTTTGGGTTTTGATTTCCATCTTCCTTCCTCTGATTTTAGTTTTTGACTTGAGTCCGATTGAAGTGGCGAGTGTCGTTTGAGGTTCACGGTTCCGGTTCGATTGTTGCTGTCCTGTTCTTGTTCTGTCGCACGTTCAAATTTCGACGCCGGTCTGCCTGTATGCATCTCTGAACCTACTAAATTGAAATTGTTCGCATTCAGGTTCATCCCCGTGCTTTTTCTCTTATTGTATTACTGTATTGTTCATAACAGAATTTGAAATGCTATTTTTCTTGAGTTCTTGCTGATTGTTCTGATTTGTTCGATCGAGGTTGCCGTTAAGTGAATTTTGATTAGTGACCTGTTTTCTCGTGACTTTCACAAACAACCCGGTTCGTTCCCGTTGGTTTGAGGTTACTGAATTCGTTCTTGATAATCTGTGTATGTTGTTGATTCAGTGTGGTCATGACAAGTTAAGTCGCCGGCCAGTTTTAGTAAGAAGTGCAATCACCTAGCTTAGTCTACTTCGGACTTGATTCTTCTCTGAAAATGCTAAGCTAATGATCGTGTCTAGTGATAATGTCTACATGTCTTGCTCGCTCCTTTGCTATGGTTGAAATTGATATTTAACAGAGTTATCATAGTTTGTATTCAGTTTTTTTTGGATAATTTTGAGCTCAATCCACGCCCGTCGATGCTCAGATTCATGAATTGTGGTTGTTGGATCTTCAGGTGTGCTTGATGCCCTGTTTGCTTGGTTACCTTGTTTTCGATAGTAATTGATGCTAAACTTGTTCATTTGAAGTGTAAGCAAATTCTATTTCCCGTGTCCCTCACCAAAAGTAAGAGAAAATAGGTGTAGTTAACTCATGGGTCAGTTAGCAAGTATCAAGCTTTTTTGCTTTGTCGTTTTGTTTCATTTTATTTTGGTAGATTGAACAAAATTGGTTAAGGCTCACTCATGGAATGCTACAAGGTTAACAAGATTAGAACACTGTTTTATCTGGAACTTCAATAGGTTTACTACGAGGCCTTAATTCATCTTTCTATAGTACAGTAGTTTAAGTTTGAATCTGTGGTGAGTTCGTTTCATTTCAAGATTTTTTTCTCTTTCGCAATGAGTTTTGGATGCTACAGTGGTGTGGGGATTTGTTATTTTGTTTGATTTGGCTATATTATGGATGATGGATATCGGATAGTGAGAGAT
>NW_017676982.1:20596-31186 GCF_001879085.1 Nicotiana attenuata
TTCCTTTACTGTGTTTTCCTACTGAGTTTTAGTCCTTTGTTTGCCTTTACCAGACTTTGTTCTTTCTAGATGTGTTTCATCGACTATTTCCTTAAGTTTACACTACCCCTTTATCTCCTAAACTCGTTTAAATTCCAAGCTTTTCTTGAAACTTGTTCCCTGTACTTCAAATTAGTTTCTATGTTCTATTTGCCTCGAACCTGCTATTGTGCTTGTATGTTTTCTTATGAGACTCTGAAAGAGGTCTCTGAGTCTGTTTCAATAGCTTGCCTCTCATCTCTGTGTCGAATTCGAGTTTAAAAACCCTAAGATCTGGGGGTTTCTTTGGCAAGTTTGATTTTGTGTTTGGACAGGGGTTCTACTTTGAAACCTTGAACTCTCAGACTCACTCCGAGTTTATGAACTGAATTTGAACTTTTTCTGCGTTTGTAATTTTGAAACTTTCTTGCTAGTCTGTCGTAATTAGCATGACATCCTTCTTGCTTGACATGTCTATGTGTTTTATATATGAGAGCTTCTCTTTCAAAGGTTATGCCAACTGTTAATTGATTCTGAATCCCTTTAATGTTGCTTACTTGATTTTACTGATTTTCCCCTAAATTAAACTTTCCTTTACCACTTTTCTGACTCGGTTCAATCGAACAAGGCTTTCAACTTTGTTCTTTTACTGGCTGTTTTACTGATTCCCTTTCCTTGTTATTCACAAATCAAGTACCACTGGACTTATACCTTAAATAGTTTTTATGTATTTACCCTTTATTGTACTGCTTGGGAAAATATTCTGATTGACCCTTTCCTTAATTATCTTTACCCGTTGGAAATCAGAATCCCTTAATTGAAGGGAAATTGATTTTCAAGGTTATTTTCCTTACATTTTCGTACTTACTTGTTGCACTATAAAAAGGGCCTTCCCTTTTATACTTTCAACAATCCTCATTCACTGATTTTCGAATCACAAACTCTCTTGCACTCTTTACTCTCTTCTGAGATCTTTTGCATTGCTTGCTCGCAATTTGGCATACCAAAGCTTCTGCTTTTCATTTATTTTTCTGAAACTGGTATGTCCTACTTTTGATTCTAGCATCAACTCCAATGTGTTTATTTACAAGCTTTTATGCCCATGCCTACTTTACTGCTTTGTAGAGTTCAACTTTATAGTAATACTTATATCTTGCTATCTGTTGCTGCAATGAATCCCCATCCCCATCCCCCTTTTATGTGTCTGGGCTGTAGTTTAAGACATGGCAATATACAAAGTTATTGTCATGGATTAAAACTGGGTCCTTTGGATCCTAGACTCTTTCAATTTCCCATACCCCCATTCCCTTATGTGTATTGAGTTAAGGTATAGCCTAGCAGCATCCAAGTTGCTGTCCAGGGCTGAACCTGACCTTCAAAAGGTCCTAACTCTCTAATTTTTAAGCTGACCGGCTGGTCAGGGGTGTGCCAGCATTCCAGTTGCTGGGCATGACCACCAGCCTGCCCTGGTTCCCCTTAATTCCCTTTCATTGCACTTACACTTACTCCTAGTCTCTAAGTTATGCTCCCCTCCTATGAGCATTGCCTTGGGACCTTGTGTTCCCTGGACATTTGAGGGCTGGCCCTTCCACACTGCACTATGTTCTTAACTCTGCAATGATATTTGGGGTGTAAGCATTGCCTGGAATTCTTGAAGTTCCTTGGAACTTTGACACATCCCAAATAAGAGAGAGGCTTTGAAAATCCGATCCTGGAAGTTGGTTTATCTCATATTATTAGACTTTGAGTCCGGATTAGGCTGATTAGATGTAGATGTAATCACTGATGTAATTTTTTTATTATTTCCTTCTGATTCGCTTGGTCTGTAATAAGCTTTGTAAATAACTTTGTAATAACTACTGGGGTATAGTGAAAGGGGATGGGACTGTATGCATTCCAAAGGGGTAGAATCATGTCTATAGGATATTCACCCTTTAAATTCTGCATCTCACATAGAAATCATGTCTATAGGATATTCACCCTTTAAATTCTACATCTCACATAGAAATCATGTTCATAGGATCATTACCTTCAAATTCTGCATTTTCACATAGAAATCCTGTCTATAGGATATTCACCCTTTAAAATTCTGCATCTCACACAGAAATCATGTTCGTAGAATCATTACTTTCAAACTCTGCATTTTCACGTAGATACCATGTCTATAGGATATTTACTCTTTAGAATTCTGCATCTCGCCTAGAAACCATGTTCATAGGGTTATCACTTTCAAAGCCTGCATTTTTCACATAGATACCATGCCCATAGTTTTTTCTGCACTTTGTAATAATACCATGGCAGTAAATCGATAATGAAGCTCTGCATATTGTATAGATAATATGCCTATAGGACTTCCTGCACTTTGCATATACATTTGTCATTAGGCAAGCCTGCTTATAGGAGTTAAAATAACTCATTACATATAGATGACCTGCATATAGGATCTCTGCTCAAAATCAGTTAGAAAGCATGCCTATAGGAACTATCAACTTAATCAGAATCGCCACTCGTTCCTAAGTTTAAAGTCAGTGGCAATTTGTTTAACACTCGTAGAGCTTATAACTAATGACTTTCTGCAATCAGTTATTCCTCTGTCCTTGGATTAATAGATATCATGCCTATAGGCCCTGTTTAACATACAAATAGTTAGATAATTAATCAACTGTCAGTTTTCGACAGCTACATCTAAGCAGGACTAATTTGGACTCCCTATCTGGGAAATATGTGGTAAATCAATTCTTCCTGCGCTAATTTTAATTAATGACCTAAACAGTATGTGGAAGACATGCTAAACAATTCGTTTCTTTAAGTGAGGAGGCCTACTTGAGCCTTTAATTGTTCTTATTTCCCCATTAACCGCTTTATGTGTTTTGTTTGTCGCCCTAGAATTTTATCCTTTTAAAACCGCTGAAAAACCAAGCTCCCTCCCTTTTAGGATTAGTAGTCCTAAACGCCTCTGGGACTGATAGGTGGGACGGGTAATAGCATGCAGTAGGTAACGATACCATTCCACGCTTAAATACCTTAACGGGGTGGGAAGGGTAGACATGGAGATGATGATCACATGATAACGCTATGCGTACGATTGATTACCGGTGTTGTGTGGATGATCCATGTGTTTTACAAACCTAGGACCCCCTTTCCTTTATGTGACTTTGTTTAATATCAATAAAATCCTGCCTATTCAACTACCCAAAACCCCTCTTTAATTTTACTGCATTATTCCTTTTTTCCCTAAATTTTTCTTCTTTGTTTATTAAATGTCTTGATTAATTTTCTGCATTTAGACCCTCCCTCAAACAAATTGTAGATCATCTAGACCTTGATTCCAACATGCTTGTTACGTATCTATTTGTAACCCTTATGTGTGAAGTTATTTCTATACTTATTTGCATTAAAGTCACAACATAGCATGGCCGGGAACCACACTAGTGGATCTTGAGGGGTGCCTAACACCTTCCCCTCGAGATAATTTCTAGCCCTTACCCGAACTCTGGTTTTCAAACTCAAAACTCTCAGTGTCCTATTGCACTTAATAATTAGGTGGCGACTCTTCAATTCCAAAAACCCAATTCCCACACGGGAATAGAGTTGTCTTCTCAAATGTCGTAAATCCGATTTCGCGAGAAAAAGGGGGCGTCGACAGTAGATCGAGTCCATCATTCTTGTATTGTGGTGATTGGGGGTCTTGAGACTCGTGTAGATTTGTTGCTTCTGGACATGGTTGATTTTGATGTTATATTGGGGATGGACTGGTTATCACTGTTGGCCCAAGTTCACGTGATGTTTTGAAGAATGATAAATTAACTCAGTCATGGACCAGGTCCATCAAGTGAGGCACAATATTTATCAACCTAGACATGTGAGATATACGTGAAGGAGATAAGTCTCAGTGATCAAGCAGCAATATCTCCTGAACTAATCGAAAAGGTTGCATATTGGATGAGGAGAGAAAGTATCCTTATGGGAAGAGGACACAATCCGGATAAAGGATAGGGTTGGAGTTTGTATTGTTCAAGGACTCAACCTCGATGGAAGATCAGCAATTGAGTCTCAATCAAACTCTGATTACTAACTCATTAAATAACAGTGATTGTTCTCTTTTACAGGTATTGCACATACGCAGAAGTTAAACTAAATTGAGAGCAAAAGAGCAAGGCAATTTTGCAAGCAATTTATGTGAGATTTAAGTGTGCACTCCTGAAGCTACTTGAACGAGATAGAAGTACCAGTTCCATTGTGTTTACTCTTATTCTAGTTCAATTGTAGTAGGTGGTTTAAAGTTGTACCTTTCCAGCTTTCATAGAAGCAATTGTATTAGGTACTTTGAATATTCAAGTTAGAGTTAACTTGAAGGTGTCGCAACAGTTGAGGCTGTGTGCTACACTGGGACTAGAGTTAATCCTTAGGTTTACAAAGAGTTTTTGTAAATGCTATTTTGGCTCAGTGATTTTAGTGGAAGTTTGGGAAAATCCTACTGAGTAGTAGGTCGTGGTTTTATCACCTTTTGAGCCAGGTGTTTTCCACGTAAAAATCTCTGTGTTCTTTATTTTCTGTACTTTTAATTCCACAAACAGTAGTAGTTAGAACACCTAGAAGAACCACGTTCTTCTAGATCGAAAATTGGGTACCACACAAATCACCCCCCCCCCCCTCTTGTGTGGTATTGACATTTAGAACTTCAATTGGTATTTGAGCGGGTTATCCTTGAAGAGGCTAACACCTTAGGAAAAGATCAACATGAGTGCACCACCTGGGAATTAGGAAGGGCAATCCACTGCCAGACCTCCACTTTTCAATGGACAGTACTATTCTTGGTGGAAGAACAGGATGAGGGATCACATCATAGGAGAAGACTATGAACTCTGGGACATAGTCACTGATGGTCCTTTAGCAACCACAAAGAAGAATGAGGAAGGAGTGGATGTGCCAAAGACAAGGGCTGACTGCACTACTGAACCTGAAGAAGTGGGAGAAAAATCCTAAGGCCAAGAAATGGCTTGTGTGTGGACTAGGTCCAGATGAGTACAGCAGGATCCAAAGTTGTACTACTGCTAAGGAGATATGGGACACTTTGCAAGTAGCCCATGAAGGAACACCTCAAGTGAAAAGATCAAGAGGAACACTGCTGTATTCTCAATATGAGAATTTTACTATGAAGGAAGGAGAAACTATCCAAGAGATGTATACTAGGTTCACTACACTGACAAATGAACTTAAGTCTCTTGGAAGGATTATTCTTGAAGAAGACAAGGTTGAGAAAATTCTGACAAGGGTTCTGCCAGTCACATCGGAAAGCAAAATCACTGCCATTCAGGAATCCAAGAATATTGCTACTCTCAGACTGGATGAACTGATTGGGAATCTTACTACTTATGAAATGAGAAGGCAAACCATGAAGACGGATACACCCAAGAAGGAGAGAAGCTTATCTCTCAGAATTGCTGAAGGTTCAGATCTGGAAGATGATGAGATGGCTATGATCACTAGAGATTTCAAAAAGTACCTGATGAGAGGAAAGGGTTCTTCAAGAGGTACAACCTTCAACAAGTCAAGAGCTCCCGAAAAACAGACCAATGAGGGTTGCTACAAGTGTGGTAAGACTGATCGCATGATCAAGAACTGCCCTCAATGGGAAATTGAGTGGAAGAAAGAGAGGGCTGAACGAAGGAACAGGAAGAAGGAACAGGTTCAACCAAAAAGGAACAAAGGTTCAACCAAGGCTATGGTTGCTGCTTGGGGAGAAACCTCAGATGAAGACTCAGAAGATGAAGCTAAGAAGAGCAAGCACTGATGACCATCGGAGAATCAGATGATGAAGAAGAGGTAAGTATTGTTCATCTCAAAGACAAGATTGAATTTTTGTCTAAAGAAAGGTTGGCCGAGCTATTACTAGACTCCATTGATGAGTCTGAGATAATTAACACTGAGAAGGAAGTCCTGTCTAGGGAATGTCTGATCCTAAAAGCAAAATGCAAAAGTCTAGAGTTTAGGGCTAATGAGAGTGATAACACAAATGTTGAGTTGAAGAACCAGGTTCTTGAACTTGATAACTGTGTCCTAGAACTTAGGTCTAAAAACTTAAAACTGAAACTAGGAACTGTCACACCTCCTTTTTTCTTACTACACCCGTAAAGGTATAATAAAGGGAGTTATTTCCAACTTGAAGTGACAATCGAAACGGGATTATTATTAAAGATTCAGAATCGCCACTTGGGAGATTTATGGTGTCCCAAGTCACCGGTTTGAATCCCAAATCGAGGAAAAGAATGACTCTGTTTAGCAGTCCGCGAACCAGAAATCCGGGTAAGGAATTCTGTTAACCCGGGAGAAGGTGTTAGGCATTCCTGGATTCCGTGGTTCTAGCACGGTCGCTCAACTGTCATATTCGGCTTAATTATCTGATTTTAAACAATTGTGAACCTATGTGCAAATTTTAACTTTTTAACCGCTTTTGTTATTATTTTTTAAAGAGAATTGCAACGTCATTAAAACACGTCTTGAACAACGTCACATAAATGCACCCGTGGTTCTTGACATATTTTAACTTCGTTGGCATTTGGATTTGGGTCACATAAATGTGCACCGTATTTAGGAAGGTAGATTATTAAAATACGCGCCTAAAGCAACTACGCGTTTGCACTTTGCGAGGGCCATGGAATTTGCTAAATGGCACGCCTCGAATTCTAAGGATCAATTAGTGAACAAATAAAGTGAGGGCCATGGACTATTTATTATCTACTATGACTCACCTCCAAATTATTGAGGAGAAATTAATCAAATGGGCAAATGAGGAGCCGGTTAATTTTAATAAGAGGCCGGAGTTGAAGTTAAGAAAAGAAATAAAGAAATTGGGCCAGGCATAAAGCCCAGCAACACATCGCGACCAATAAGGCTGATCAACCTTCCGTTCACATGGACTCGTGGGCCAGAATCCATGGACTGGTCCAAAGCGTTCAGGACTAAGGACTGAGTTATTTCGATTTCGAATCCCCATTCCACACAAACAAACCATTGAAACAAATTTGATTCACGGTCTTCCCAGCATTTAAGAAATCATGTGAAAATTAGGCAGTGTTCTGCTAACAGGTTACTAAGGTGATTGATAGGAAATTCAAGCCCTTTGCCCATAAGCTACCTCGAGCATGCAGTATGCGAAACCAAATTCTGTATAAACTTTACAACTTTGCTGAATGTTCAAGCCAAATAAGAAATCCAAATTCACATTCGTATTCGTGTTAAACACACACTGATGAATTAATTAATGAGATGCATGTGGAAGCTAAATGGAACACACTCGTCCTTTGAACCTTTATTTCCAAAACAAACAGTTCAAATTTATCTTAATCCTAATATAACACATTCTCATGATGCTTACTCACATATTAAAACTAAAAGGAAAAACCACCGAAACACTTAATCACATAGATAGCTTAACTTTACCCATACTCATTTCTACAAATGACTACAAAAGTTGGCATACGTAACAAGACCTTTCATGCACATTTGATACCCACATAGTGAACTATCAAGCTAATGCTACTACAACAATCCATATTTAGAAAAAAAGAAAGAAATATAAGAAAATTAAGCTAATTTGAAAAACTTCGAAGGTACAGCAACATTGAATAATAACTACATTAGTATAGGTCGCTATTCAAATGAACCAATCTTCATATTCATCCATTTTCATATATTCGAAGGTGAGATGAATACCTGAAATTGAAGGAACAAGTAAACAAAGAAATATCAGCAATTGAATTTCAACAGAGGTGGACAGCAGCAACACAGCAGCCCAAGATCCAGTGATGAAACCACAGAAATAATTCTAAATCCAATGGAACAGTAGATTCACAGTTCAAAAACCAGAGAAATGCAATTCAACCAACTAACACCAACTTCAAACCCCAAGCTAACTCGATAATCACCTAGATCCGACCTTACTAATTAATTCTCAAACTGTTTCAAAGCTTGGACAAGGAAGGGAACTAAAACTGATGTCAGAAAAGAAAAATTTCAGAATTTGGAGCTGAGTTTTAGTGGGAACAGTTGCAGCCTTTTTTTCTGTATTTTCCCCTTCTCGTCCTGCCTTCAAAGGCAAGAATGCAAGGCTTTATAGGCCAGCACAATAGGGCAGCTTTCAGAATGATTTATTTCCTTTTACTCCCCCTTCTTATTTCTTTTTTAGCCCAGGTGTCCCTGAGGTCTTAGCTTGTTTCCCAAGTAAGGACTATCAAAACCACTAATTGCCCTTCTAACCCCCACCTATAAGCTTCTAAAGTTGTTACATAAAATATCTTCTAAGTACCTTACCCAATCTACCCCTGAAAACCTTTTGATTTTACTCTTTATGCCTAAATGAAATTACCCCTCAGCTACTCCTGGCTATTTACCCGGGCCAACCTGACCTTCCATAGTTCAACCCAAAATGAAATGCGCTGTATTTTCACAAGGAGCAGCACCCAATTGAGACTCAAAACCCCAACTAGCCTCAAACAACTCTGCAAGCCCACAAAACCTAACAAGACCCAAACTAAGCCAACATGATTAACCAACACAATTTAGCAATACTACCTAATTAAGCTAAAGAAAATAGAAGTGAACAAATCATCAGGAGACCAACCAAATTATTAATTAAGCTATTAAACCAAGTCGACCTAATTCAACTAAACTAAATGGCCACAACCAAACAAGGATAATCAGAAACTGAGCATTCCTATTGGCAAGAACCAACCAAACTAAAAAAAATCATGAAATAGAACCTGGAGAATTCTGACTAAACAAATAGCAAAAATGGGGGGGACACACTCAATTAATCTAAGACGTTTATTCAAATATCGATTCAGTTAACCAAATAGAAGAGAAGAGACGAAGTAGAGGACAGGGTATATGAACACACAAGACGAATATACAGGAATGGAAAGGAAAGATAAAAAAGAAGAAAAATGAAATGAAAGAAAAAGAAATCACCAATCTTGACTCGGACTTGAAGCTGACCTTCCAATTTAACCACGATATAACATTAATCACCTGCTCTTTGTCCGAGAACAGGTAAGTAATGTTAGTACGCGATGAAATTGGGGCTAAAGAAACGGGAGAGGGTGCCTTGCATGTTTGAGTTCTGGATTAACCTTTCAACTCAAAACTCAGATTCAAAATCTGCAGAACTTGACTGGTATTTGAAGGAAGAGGGTGATGGATATAGGATGAGGGAGGTCTAACGGTCAAGGGGTATTGATCTGGGGGTGATTAAGAGTGGCGCCGCCACCGGAGGCGGTGAGGGTTTGGGGGCGGCTCAACTAGGGTTTATAAAATTTGGAGTGACACAGGGAGATTCGAGGTCGTAGGGTTGGATATTGGGACGGGGAGGCGGAGAGGGTTCCGGGGTGTTGTTTTGGGAGTGATTGGGGTTGTCTATGGCGTCGCGCCGGCCTGAGACATTGGGGAAGATAAGGGCGGCGGGTTGAGATCTCTAGGGTTTGGGTGAATTAGGAAGACGAGAGAAAAGGGGGGGTTCCTTTTCGGACATATATATATATTATTGACACCCCACTTCAGGGCCGTTGGATCAAAAGATCCTCGACGGCCCAGATTGGATCTCATCCAAAACGGGGTCGTTTGATTCCACCGGGGACGGACCGGGTTGGGTTGACCTGGGCTTGGATTTTGAACGGGTAATGGGGAAAGATTGGGCCTGGGTTTGGTCTTGAAAGAACTGAACATGATTTGGCCCAAAAACTCAATTCAAAGCTTAATACTTTCTAATTTTCCCTTTGTTTTCTTTCTCTCTTTTTTCAAAAAACAAAAAATTTTTGAAAACAAGACTCTTCTTTTCATTTTTCATTGGTAAATAAAACTAACTATTCTTGAAAATAACACTCTTTTTCCCTCTTTTTCTTTTTCCATTGGCAAATAAAACAAATGCAAATCCAAAACAGATAAATGCACAAGTAGGATGTATCAGGATGGTCCATTATTCCGGGTACACCTGTCCTAGACGGACCCAACCCCTGTGTTGAGTTCCCTAAGTCAAAATGCACGTGACGCAGATAAGCGTTCCTACTAGGGATCCGGCGTGAGGATGAGTTATATTAGGTTCAAAACCTGGGTATATGTTCTAGACTGTGTACCCGAGCGGACAACTCGAGTCGAGGAGGGGGCTACGTACCGGAAACCAAAAGGCCATCCGGCTTAGTAACTTGTCCGGCCTCTTTCTTATTTTAAGGTATGACACTAACAGAATAGGGAGTCTCAACCAGTAAGCACATCCCCGGAGATGAGAAGAGAAGGGTTTCGTCACAGTTTATATACAATTCAAATAATATCAAAGCGGTAAAGCATTTAGCACATTTAGCATGAAACATGTAGGAAAATCAGATAAAGCCAAATACAACAATATATCTAAGCTCGAATTCTAAAACCCTGAACCGAAGTTCTGGGTTTAGTTTCCCCAGCAGAGTCGTCAGAGCTGTCAAAACCTCCTTTTTTTACTTACTACACCCGTAAAGGTATAATAAAGGGAGTTATTTCCAACTTGAAGTGACAGTCGAAATGGGATTATATTAAAGATTC